>NC_079213.1:17644043-17944043 GCF_029633865.1 Lampris incognitus | reverse complement strand
AGAGAAAGGAGAAGAAATCATTATGTGAGAGAAGAGAACAGTTTGCAGTAGTCAATAATCTGTACTCTATAATCTTGTTGGCAGAACAGTGCTTGGTAAATTCATTGAGACAGAAATCGACCTGCCATGCACTACAGGTCATGAAGTACTCCAAAGATGAGTTTTAAGTTTGGATTTAAAGGACTCAACAGACTCTGATTGTTTGATGGCAGCAGGCAGGTTATGCCACAAGAACGAAACCCGATAGGAGAAGGCCCCGCCACCATCTGGCTTATTTTTAACGTTGGGTACACACAGGAGCCCTGTATTTTGAGAGCGAAGAGCTCGAGATGGAATGTACGGGTGATGGAGATTAGACAGGTACGATGGGGCAAGCCCATTTAGGATTTTATAAGTCAGCAGAAGCACCAGGAAATCTGATCTAACATGGATAGGGAGCCAATGAAGGGAGGCAAGAATTGGTGTAATGTGGTAAAATTTTCTAGATTTAGTGAGGATTCTAGCTGCAGCCTTCTCAACCATCTGAAGACTTTTAGTACTAGCATGTGGCAGACCTGAAAACAGAACATTACAGTAATCAAGTCTGGACGAAACAAATGCATGTGTTTGAGTCTGCGTCAGCCATGGAAAGGAAAACTGAATTTTAGCTGTTACGTAAGTGAAAAAAGGCTTCAGCGAGGGGAGGTTATTTGATTTTTGTTTCCTAGTTTTAAATGGTGCAATTTGGTCGAGGCTGGATAAGCACAGTGTCCCAGTGGTTAGCACTGTTGCCTCACAGCAAGAAGGTCCTGGGTTCAAACCCCAGGCCATCGCAAGTCCTTTCTGTGTGGAGTTTGCCTGTTGTCCTCGTGTCTGCGTGGGTTTCCTCCAGGTGCTCTAGTTTCCTCCCTCCATCCGAAATACATGTATATGTTAGGCGTGATACTCCTGCCTGTGCCTCTGAGGAAGGCAATAGGAGAAAAAAACTGGAGTTGGTCTCTGGGTGCTGCACCACAGCTGCCCACTGCTCCTATAGAGTAGGATGGGTTAAACGCACAAGATAAATTTCATTGTAACCAAACAAATGTACAATTACAAAAATAAAGTGGCTTTCTAAACAGTCAGTGACTTGGGGAGGACTGCTCGGTGTGCTGCAAGTTGGCCAATAGAATTCGGCTACCCAGCCTGTTGGAGTGGACACTAAGAAAACAAATGAAAGCAGAATAGTTTCTAGGCCAGACATCACTCTGCTGAACTTGCCTTAAGATAACAGAGTACTTCTCTCTATTTACATTTGTACTTAGCCTGATGTATTTGTGTGTTTGCTTATGTTGTGAAATGGCTTCTTTCAGTTCCTATATGGGCTTTGAAAAAATAATAAAGGCTTCTTTTGTGCAAAGATTTTGTAAGATTTTCTCTGCCGTTTTCTCTGCAAAAGCACCTTGATCTGAATACTGTCGTCTACATTTCTGTGACAGTGCATTTTGAGTTGGTGCAGGAACTGTTTATAGAATTAAGAGATTTTAAAAAGCCATTGATCTGGGGAAGGGTGTAAAACTGTCTCAAAAGTTTTTGGAGTTAGTTCATGAGCATATGAACCGGATACCCCAAAATTAGGAAATGGAAAATATCCAGGACTACCCACTGTCTTTTTTTAGATGAAGTTTGTTTAGTTGAACCAAACAGCCGAGCAAAGACCCATCTCAGGGAGGTGAACACGGTTCTGTGGAGTGCTGTAAAACTAGTTCCTTGAATTTGATGGAAGGACAACTGTGCCGTAATGGGGCTGTATAGTAGTGTCTAAAAGAGGCACATGTCCAAATTGTTGCAGTTTACAAAAACGCATTTGAGAGCATGAGGCTTACAAGGAGCTGTGATCTTATGGGGGGGGGGGGATTGAATACAAACAAGATGTTTTTTTCGGTCATAGTTCAGACACAGCTTCTCACACCTCTAATACTCTCCCAACTCTGAAGCAGTGTGACATCAGCATTACTCTGAAGGGTATTTTTCAATGGCTGGGCCTGAGTGACTCATGACGGAGAATGGAGACAGTGACAGTAAAATTCTTGAGCGAAACTTGCTTCAGGAAAATGACTCGAAACATATGGTGAAATACTCTTCAGAGAACAGCTATCCTGAAAAAAAATTTTTTTCCCGTTTTTCTCCCCAGTTATACCTGGCCAATTACCCCACTCTTCTGAGCCATCCCAGTCGCTGCTCCACCCCCTCTGCCGATCCGGGGGAGGGCCGCAGACTGCCACATGTCTCCAACGATACATGTGCAGTCGCCAGCTGCTTCTTTGTACCTGAAAGTGAGGCATTTCACCAAGGGGACGTAGCGACGTCTCCCTGGGAGGATCACGCTATTCCCTCAAGTCCCCCCCCCCCGAACAGTCGCCCCAACCGACCAGAGGAGGTGCTTGCAGCAATTAAGACACATACCCACATCCGGCTTCCCACCCACAGGCACGGCCAACTGTGTCTAGGGACACCCGACCAAGCCGGAGGTAACACGGGGATTCGAACCGGCGATCCCCATGTTGGTAGGC
Source organism: Lampris incognitus (assembly GCF_029633865.1). Taxonomy (NCBI): domain Eukaryota; kingdom Metazoa; phylum Chordata; class Actinopteri; order Lampriformes; family Lampridae; genus Lampris; species Lampris incognitus. The sequence goes on along the minus strand of NC_079213.1, from coordinate 17,941,512 downwards.
AATGGAATAGACCGCTATGCTACCCGGACACCCTATCCTGAAATCTTTTGACAGATTTCCAGTCTTTTATGTCTGTGCTTGGTCTGAGCTGCTTCACTTCAAATTTTGTTATAAAAATATTTAACATTCTTGATTTAAAGTCATTCCAGTGGCTGTTCGGGTCAGGAATCAGGAACAGTTTATTTTTATTTGTCATTTTACCTCATGTACTTGCGCACATGAAATGAAATGAAATGCTGTTTCCCCCAGCCCACAGCAGTGCAACATCAAGACAAAAACACATCCAAAAACTACAAGAACTACAAGAACACACATATTCAAACTAACAAATATATCTAAACAAAAAAAATCACTGTCCAAGGGAACAAACGCCAGCCAGGATGACTGTCGGAACTGCCAGTCTGCATGGGCTAGCAGTTAGCCTAGCCTGCCCCGCTTCCGCGTCCTGTCAGACCGCCCTCGATGTTTCCTCCTCGGGCATAGCTCCAGGCAGGGGCTGTGGTCCCTGTGGCAAGCAGACCAAGCTCTCCCAGCCAGACACCCTCAACACACCTCCCCGCACTCCACGACGACAACAAAACACCACAGTCAACACCAGGTGAGGCCGCTGCCAGACCGCCCTCGGTGTTATCGGAACTGCCGGTCTGCATGGGCTAGTAGTTAGTTTAGTGTGCCCCACTTCCACGCCGTCAGACCACCCTCGGTGTTACCTCCTCGGGCGCAGCTCCGGGCAAGGCCGCGGTCCCTGGGACCACAGTGCAGCAGACCAATCTATCCCAGCCGATCCAGCACTAGCTCTCCCAGCCATCAAACAAAGACAAAACTTGGATGCAGACGTGGACAAAGACATTGCATTGACGGTACTGGGTGAGGCCGCCGCAAATGTGAATTCGCGCCGCCATCTTCCCACACCAGAAGTGGAAGTCGGTGTCCTACTTGAACAGTATTCATCAACTAAAGTCTTTCATAATAGCTCATAAAATGAGTGTCAATAATAAGAATATCAAATTAAGGTTTGACGAAGTTTGTTTTTTTTCCATTATGACTTTTATGATGAAGAAAAAAGTGTTTGCATAGTTAATCTCAAGACACTTTCACTTTGGTTTCATTTGAAACAAGGAGTTGTCATGGTCTCCAGTGCAGATACTTTTTGTTGTGATGAAAGTGTCATTATAATAATGCATGTTATTCGAAACCAATTGCATTTTTACTTGTTTTTGATCAGCTTCCATGACATTTTCATACAGCCACATTATCAGTGGATCTGACTTGACATACAAGTTTGTTTTGTAAACAACGTGCATCCAATCAAAATCACCAAGTCAGAGTAACAAGATCTTTGCATTGAACTCAACAGTTTACAGTCACAGATTATACACTTGTGTAACGTAATTCCAGTGACAAGCGTTGATAATCTCGGCCAATTGGATATGCATTGGTTATGTCATAGAATTAAGAAGCACGCAGAATTTAAGATATTGTATATCAATTGCAGTACTATATTTATTTTGCAGCAACAATCAATTGTAACCAACAACAATATAAGGAAATTGTTAAATTGACAAGTTGGTCTTTTTGCAACATTGTTCTTACACATGCTGTTGCATACATAGTCTAACCATGAGTACAATCACTCACCTTCTGTTTGAAACAACGTGCACAATATACAGAGGAATCCCACTACTTCTTAAGTTTCCCATTGTACATTTTAGTTATTGTTAACTAATATCAAAAAACACACAACAACGTAGTACAGGTGTGTAGGAGACCAGTACTTTGACGAGAAACGGCTACAGAAAGTGACTTCAACACCGCTCTCTTGTGGGGTATGTTGAAGTCATCCTATATTTTCCATATGAATGAATCTAATTTTCTTACTAATTTCGAATTTTGTGGTATTCTTCAAGTGAGCTACGTATATGAGCAACCCTCCCAAGTCGAAGTCCCTAAGTGTGCAAACATACTTGGCAAACGGATTGTAACTCTGACTAGAAATGTTTCTTCAAGTAGAAACTGACTAAAAATGTTTCTTCAAGTAGAAATGTCTTGATGCGTGCTCAATAATCCAGGTAAGAAAATCGAAGAAAGTTGAATCAGTTCATCTGGATACAATGTTTATTGACGGATACATTTCATCCAAACGTATGCAGATGAACTGATTCAACTTTCTTCGATTCAAGTAGAAATATATTGCAACGTTTTTGCCAGGTGAAGCATTAGCCCAGCGTTACAGTGTTGGTACATCTCAGACCGCCCCCGTCCTCGGTGCAACAAACTGTCCTCTCAGTACTCGGCATTCAGTGGGTAGTCTTTGTGCTTTGTACCCCTGTAATAAACAGAAGAGGAATGTTGCTGATGGTTAGTTTAACACTTTCCCTTAAGTTGGATTCACTAACATGGTCTAGAGACTACAAGGCTGAAAGGGGAGAAAGTGCCTTTTGCGTCCCACCATTAACCATTTCACTATCTGTTGTACCTCTTTTTTTTTTGTGGATTCCCCCCCTCCTTTTTTTCCCCCCCAATTGTACCTGGCCAATTACCCCACTCTTCTGAGCCATCCCAGTCGCTGCTCCACCTCCTCTGCCGATCCGGGGAGGGCTGCAGACTACCACATGTCTCCTCTGATACATGTGGAGTCGCCAGCCACTTCTTTTCACCTGACAGTGAGGAGTTTCGCCAGGGGGACGTAGTGCATTGGCAGATCACACTATTCCCCCCAGTTCCCCCTCTCCCCTAAACAGACACCCCGACCGACCAGAGGAGGCGCTAGTGCAGCGACCAGGACACATACCCACATCCTGGCTTCCCAACCGCAGACACGGCCAGTTGTGTCTGTAGAGACACCCGACCAAGCCGGAGGTAACACGGGGATTCAAACCAAAGTACCCGTCATACCTCTTTGTGTGTCTCCATTTTTCTTTACTGTTCTGAAATGATCTGTACTCAACCACTCACCATTTCATAGGGAAACCCCTCCAATTCCTGTTGAAGCTCATGATGGTCGTCATGTCCTCTTGACTCAGTTCGAAGTCAAATATCTAAAACAAAGAGACAGAAGAACAGACCACTTGAGAATAAGAAACGATTGGAGTTCTGTCTGATGAACGTTAGACATGAATAATACTAAGTATACAAAGAGTAATGGGCCGGCACATGAACTACTATAATGTACTGAAACGGAATTCTGTGAATTTCTTTAGAACTTACAGACAGTGTGGACATACTGACAAATACAAAGGTAACAAGATGTTATTGATTTACAAAACAAAAGGACACACAGGTAATAGGGGACAGCATGTGAACAGATGAAAAAAGAGGGGGAAAACCCCACAAAATAATTAAAAATAAGTAATAAAAATAAACAAGCGGAGGGCATGATATGTTTGGGTCTGGATGCATTTCAGGCGAGTTTTCAGGATGAATTTGCTTTAGTATTATTAATTCTTGAATTCTTCCCCTTCCCAGTTACATACTTATATTTACTTTATACTTGTGTTGTGGCATTAGCTAACCAGCAGCAGAATAGATCTGAGAATTGTTGAATATATTTATTGAACTGTTCAAGTTCAAGTTGTTTTGTTTTGTTTGTTTTTTTAAAGCTGTTGTTCCATTGAGGAGATCCAACCATTGTGAGATGTTGTTTTTTTCCCCCTCTACTTTTCCAGTTTAGTAGTAATTTTTTTAGGGAGTTGTTCCTCATCCGATGCGGGGGTCTAAGGATAGGATTGTTGCATTGCTGTAAAGCCCCTTGAGACAAATTTGTGATATTGGGTTATGCACATAAAATTGACTTGACTTGGACTTTTTTTGGTGATAGGGCTACAAGTAGTGGTATTATGATTTGTTTTGAACGTGTTGAGTATATCCAAATTGCCGCGTTTGCATATGGAAGGGGATAATGGAATACTACAGGGATAACGCGGTGATTATTTCTTCTCAGATGTGTTGTATTGGAGGGCAGAGCCAGAGTGCATGAAGGTAGTCACCAGTTGTGTTAAGTGTACAATGAGTGCATATGTCTGATCCGGTTAATCCCATTATACACATCTTGTGTCGTGTGATGTGTGTTCTATGAATGATCTTGTGTTGGGTTAGCCTTACAGAGATTATTGTGTTTAGCGACAAAGGGAAGAGAACTATTATAAATGAACAACTCAAGTCTCGAGCTCTAAAAACCAAAGACCAAGTCTGAAATCTGGGTCTTTTAATAGACCCAGATCTCACATTCACCAGCCATATCAAAGCAATCACTAAAACAGCCTTCTATCATCTTAAAAATATAGCCAGAATCAAGGTTCTGGTATCCCAAAATGACCAAGAGAAGCTCCTCCATACTTTTATTTTCAGTAGAATTGATTACGGTAACAGTCTCTTAACTGGTCTTCCCAGTAGTTCCCTGCTAGTGGAACGAGTTACCAACTCCATTCGATCTGCTGAGTCCCTCTCAATCTTTAAGAAGAAGCTAAAGACCCAGCTCTTTCTCGAACACCTCCACACCTGATGGTATTTTTAAAAAAAATTGCTTCTATGCACCTTTGCCTTTGTGCACTGCCTGTTGACACGTGTGTCCTATCGGACTTCAGTCTAGTTTTTTTTTTACACTTAATTGCGTTGTTACCTCCTGACTAGATCCTTGCTTGTGTTGTATTAACTCTCAGATGTACGTCGCTTTGGATGAAAGCATCTGCTAAAGGAAATTGTAAATCTGTAGATTGTATTAAAGGTGATTTATTTGCAGTGAAGTCTGGATGCCATATGGATGTTTGTGTAGTAGGTGTCATTGTAGTGTTTTTTATTGTATTGACTTTCCTCCAAGCTGTCAGGAGTTGTGGTGATTGCAGTGTTGTTGAAGCAGTTCTGGTGTTTGACAGTGTCACTGAGGAAGGGTAGGTCTGAGATTGCTGTGTCTTGGCATTCGGTTTGTTCTATATCAAACCTTAGGTGGTGGTGATGGGTTGCGTGGATCCATTTGATAAGGTATTGCAATTCATTTGCTAAGTAGTAGTGTTGGTACTTGTGTGCTTCTAGGCCTCCCTGGTGTTTTAGTTGTTGTAATGTGGTTAGTTTTATTCTAGGTTTTTTTGTTTTGCCAATAAAATGTTATTTGTGTTTCCAGTGTGTTGAACCATTTTGCTGTAGGTTGGGATCGTTGTGAATAAGTAATTGATTCTTGGTAATACCATCATCTTTATTGTGGCAATGCGCCCGCCCTATAATGGAAAGCGGCATTGTCATCCTTTGATTTAAGTAATCTTGTATTGTTTTTACTTGTGCAGTGAAGTTAAGGAGGATAACTCTGACAGCTTGGGGGAGAATTTTATACCAAAGTATGTGATGTTGCCAGTAGTGAGTGGTAGGTGAGGGATTTGTGATACAGCATGACAGCTATCTCCATGTATTGGTAGGGTGGTGGATTTATTCCAGTTTATAGTATAATCAGAGCTGTTGGAGTATGTATTGACTTCAACACAGTGTGACTTCAACACACCGCTCTTGCATGGTATGTTGAAGTCATATATGTGTCCCTACATGCATGTTTCCATATGTAAATCAGTATGAATCTAATTTTCTTGCTAATTTCTAATTTTGTGGTATTCATCAAGTGATCTAATTATATGAGCATACTACTACTATGATTGTATTATCTTAATACAATTGTAATAATACAATTGTATAGTATTGTATATGTGAGTGTATGTATGTAGTGTATGTCTGTGGTGGTGGTAGTAGTAGTAGTGCGGATGCCTGTGATATTGTTGATTTAGCGTATTGCTGCTGCTAATATATAATATATACGTATAAATTCTTTACAAGATTTTACTTGACTCACTGGATTATTTTGCTCCTTGTTTGTTGAGCACTTTCCCTACCGTTGAGTGTTTCTTTTAACAAATGGGGCGAGAGCGAGGGGGGGGGGATTCTGGTGCTTTTATCAGTGCAGTGGGCTATTTCGGAAATTTTGCACATGAGAGCACTGCACAACCAAGCTTTTACATGAACATTTTGTTTTCATTCGCCTTAACAATTTGGCTCACCTCAAAATTCTCCTTGATCCGATGGGGTGTTGCAGACTTTGGAATGACAACCACATTCCTCTGAACATGGAACCGGATAAGAACCTGGCGAGAAAAAGTTTTGGTAGTTAGAGGATGCTCACTAAGGTAAAAAATATGTGTCAGTAGCGGTTCTTTACTGGTGAATTGCTTCTGTGCTAATAATTGACATGAGAGCTGCCACATGCCAAAAGGCTAGATGGGGGCTTGTTTCATGGAAGCTTTTTCTCTATGCCCCATGGCCATGTAGTCAGACCAAATTTTGTTGTGCGTCACCCGTTTCCAACTTTGATTGACCACGGTGAAGCCTGACGTGGAGCCTCTCAGCCCTGCTAATCTGTTTTTCTGCCAATCGTGCATGGCGTTTGTGTCAAGCTTCGTTCCTCTAGATCAGTGGTACTCAGACCACCGCTCTTTGATGAATATACTGCAGCTCTTGTAAGTCTGCAATTTTGCGTTGTCTAACTCTTTTTAACCAAATATTTTACCAGATATTGTCTGAGACACTTGCAGTAGTAATGTTCTTTTTCTTCTGAGGAATTTGTGGCAGACTACACATGTATTGCTGCCCTCCACAGGTCATTTGTAGAACTCCATTGAATGAGCTAAATTCTGATGTAGAGTCCAGTGTGATGGAGAAAATTAATGACAGTTCTTGTTGTTTCACAATGTTCTGCACCTGGTATTGATTTCAAAGAATGATCTGTAACTCCATTTCCTGACAGCTCTGCTTGCATGAGGCCTCTGTCTGTGCGATAGCTGGTGCATTGCATCAAAGCATGAATCAGAGTTTCCAGCAGTAATGTTAATAATCCTATTTCCCAATAAGAGCAACCTTTGACCCAGCAAAGGTCGGGTGAGGAAGCATATTTTTTTAATGTGACTCTTTCAAAAAAAATACTGTCACTGTGGCATCTGAGTTGGTCAGGTCTGAGTAAACAGACCATTTTAGTGATATGGCACTCCGTACTTACCCCCCCCCCCACCTGATTACCTCTATTCTGAACATACACCATTTGTGCTTTGTCTTGCATTCCTGGAAAGCTAACAATGCTAGAGATTAAATAGACACTATGGCCTCACCCAAAAAATACAAAGAGACTTATGGTATTCGTTTTTTGGGGGATTTTTTTTCTCTCTCTTTCTCCCCAATTGTATCTGGCCAATTACCCCACTCTTCTGAGCCATCCTGGTCACTGCTCCATCCCCTCTGCTGAGCCGGGGAGGGCTGCAGACTACCACATGCCTTCTCCGATACAGGTGGAGTCGCCAGCTGCTTCTTTTCACCTGACAGTGAGGATTTTCACCAGGGGGATATAGTGCATGGGAAGATCACACTATTCCCCCCAGTCCCCCCCCCCCGAACAGGCGCCCCGACCGACCAGATAATGTTTTAATGTTGGACAAACAATATCGTACTATAGTTATAATTACTATATAATTAAAGCATTAATATATCATCATTGTTGGGCAAAAACCACATATCTGTAAATTTGGCAATATTCTATTATATAAACTAATATATATTTACCCCCTCAAGGTTTGTGAGGGCCTCAATTTGAAGGTCAGGCTTAGCCCCAACATAGGCGGTGACAAGCCTTGAAGGGGTAATTATACATATTACATTTGGTTTATATAATAAAAAGAACATTGTTAAATTTGCAATTGCACGTTTTTTGCCTGACAGCCACTAATATACATATATATTTGATATACTCTATAATATATCTAATATAAATTAATACTAAAGTTGTGCTTTAATGTCACCTGTGCTGGCGTCTTTTTGTATTTATTAGCAATGGCCTTTATCTTGGGATCTTCGAGCAAAGATGGATCATCAGGTGTCGCCCTTTTTGAACAGAATAGAACAGAGCAGATCAGAGTATTCTGTAGTTAACACCTGTAATACATAGTGTTGCTAAAATGTACACAATACGTGTAGCCTCCTGCTCAAAAAAGGGCTGACTGTCCCTCTTTGGCGTGATGATGAGAGATGTAGTACTATTGCCTCTCACCAGGGTCTGTTAGGGGAGCCCAGGGGGCTGTAGGCCATCACTGAAATGCCCTGAGAGTGGCAGTAGTTGATGAGCTTCTCCTGGGTCAGGTATGGGTGGCACTCAATCTGGAGGAGCATACGAACATGCATACACTAATGTATTTGCACACGTACACACAGAGTTTATCTGTATACAATTATAGTGAAAGATAAAGGTACACAATAAAGTGCAGTAATAGTAGTACCTGGTTGGTGGCAGGCTTGTACTTGAGGCCTGGCTTGTTCAGGATGGCCTCGATCTGTTCCTTGTTGAAGTTAGAGATGCCAATGGCCTTGACCAACCCAGCATCCACTAGCTCCTCCATAGCCTTACCACACATTGCAACAGTAGGTAAAGTACTGTTACTTGCTTTAAAAAGGTATTGTTTCCCTAAATGTGACATTATGCACAAATACACTGCAGTAGTTTTAAACCTTTTCATCTGTCCACACATATAGACAGACAGCTTTTTTCTCACTCACACCACTTATATTGCCTCATGCTGTGAATCCTTCAGTACGTCCCCCACCCCCTTTTTCTACCTAATTGTATCTGGCCAATTACCCCACTTTTCCGAGCCGTCCCGATCACTGCTCCACCCCCTCTGCCGATCCGGGGAAGGCCTACAGACTACCACATGCCTCCTCCGATATATGTGGAGTCCCCAGCAGCTTCTTTTCACCTGACAGTGAGGAGTTTCACCAGGGGGACGTAATGTGTGGGAGGATCACGCTATTACCCCCAGTTCCCCCTCCTCCCTGAACAGGCGCCCTGATCGACTAGAGGAGGTGCTAGTGCATCGACCAGGACACATGCCCACATCCAGCTTCCCACCCGCAGACATGGCCAATTGGGTCTGTAGGGATGCCCGACCAAGGCGGAGGTAACATGGGGATTCGAACCGGCGATCCCCATGTATCCCCGTGTAGGCAGACAAATGGAATAGACCGTTATGCTACCCAGATGCCCGTATCATTCAGTAAGTTAACAGTAGTAGAGCGATGGTTGCTCTTTACAGTGTTTAAGCAGCAAGCGCATGCTCAGCCCTCTAACAGCTGGTTTAGGTGGTTTAGTAAATGATGTTGCCTTTAAAATGGGCCTCTACATTCATGATGGTGTAGCCTGATGTCCTTTACGGTTACCACTGATACCTTAGCATATTGACTCAGGTCACTGTTTAATACGTTGGTTGATTGTCTCAGCCGATCTTCAGGTGGGAATGCTCATTCTGGAATATGGCACAAGGGTGGTTGCACTCTGTTTATCAATTTAAAAAAGGGCTCTACTCCTTTTTTTGTACCCAGTCTCTTCATTTACCTCCCAGGTGTCCAAGAAGTTGCTGCCATCAGGGATGACTTTACCATCCTCATCAGGAGGGAACAACATGTCTCCTGGCTGTAGTGGTAGAAAAATAGATACAGAAAACATCAGAGAGATAGTAATAGACCAATGTATGGGATAGCATATTGTTATTTCTGTATATTTGGGGATGCATCACTAATGACAAATGTTAGGAATTCCTACATGTGATAATAATGTATGGATTTACAGCCTCTATCTGTATTCTTTTTTTCTTTTTTTTTTAAATTAGCTTTTAACTTCAGTGTGCCATTTGTTCATCTGGCCAGATACAGCAGATACACATTAGCAAGCATATCCACAGTAATGTCCATAAAATTTGACAAAACACACAAATTAACCTAATAGGATGTAATTATTACTAAATATTCTACTCCAGTTTGCTGTGCACTTTGTAGTGCACTTAGAAAAACAAAAAAGTAAAAATTATTTCTTATGGACCGGGAAAGCATCCAGGTTTGCAGCTACCTGGAAGCCCATAGGGAAGTGTATCAGGTAGAGGTCCAGGTAGTCCAGTTTCAGATCGCTCAGTGTCTTCTCACAGGCTCCCCTGACCAGAGATGGTATGTGGAAGGTGGACCACAACTATTAAGCAGAAAACAGGGCCTTTATAAGACTAACTGTTGTTTATTGTAGGTGTGAGGGTAATTTGGATGTAGATCTGAGTAGCATTTAACAGGACTCAAAGATGGGCAGATGTTCCAGCTGACTTCTCTCAGGTAGTATCTAGGGCATTATTCAGTAAAATATCTATGATGAGATCCACCCACATTTCATTTTAACACCCAAGCCAGGATCCCACATTGGCGCTTACCTTAAAAAGCACGTACATTTATCTCACAGTTTTCTTGTTTCCTATCTGTGTTGTATAGCATCATGCTTGGCGATATTGACAATATCTCTCAAGATAATCATAGGAGATTTTACGCAATATCTGTGTAGATATATTTCACAATATCTGCTCACACATGCAAAAATACAACATTTACGTATCCAACCTGAGGTTTATCACATTGAACTGTTCAGAAATGTTAAGTATAATATCAAACCTAAACTAGTTTTGAAATTATACTCTTCTCAAATACTTCAAACGTCATTTTGAAACAAATCTTGGGTCATAGATTCTTATCATTATTAATTAAGACAACAAAATTGTGTATTACGATATGCCAATATACAGATTTCATCCTGATACAATACCCTGAAAGATAATAAACGATAATAATAAATTATTGCTCAGTCCTAATATAGCCACATCTTTTCAGAATGTCCGTTTTCCTTCCTGGCTCTTCATAGAGAGAGAAAGAAGACTATGAAGTTTACCATAAAAACTAGAGTTGGGTCCGATCCAATATTGATATCAGGTGCCGATACTGACGTAACTCATTAATCGGATATCGGATTGACGTTACTGATCCCCAACCGAACCAGATTCCATGGTCTGATATGTAATAATGCAATTTGAAGCTCATTGTGAAAACGGCATGTTAGTTCAGGTAATATAATAATAAATCAATCTTATATAGCGCTTTTCTAGTACTCAGTGGCTTTACAATAAATGGAGTGAAACAAGACGACAGATGAACATAATACAGACATACAGAACATAACACAGACATACAATATGACGTGTTCTGAGTGCAGGGACGTGGGACATAAGTGCTACGCTTGCCTGCATTGAGAGTAGGGAGCAGAGGATGCGGAAGCCGCTGACCAGGCGGCTGAAGCGGGGGGGAGTAGTGGGGGAGGGGGGTGACAAGGCCGATGGCCATGCGGAAAAAAACGAAACCCAACAAAATATAAACCTGGAGTCTCCTAAACTCCATAGTGTTTTGGAGACTGATTAAATGGTTTTAGATGACATAGTAACTTGGTGGCGCAGTGGTTAGTGCGGTCGCCTCACAGCAAGAAAGTCCTGGGTTCGAGCCCCGGGGTAGTCCATCCTTGGTGGGTCATCCCGGGTCATCCTCTGTGTGGAGTTTGCATGTTCTCCCTGTGTCTGTGTGGGTTTCCTCTGGGGCTCCGGTTTCCTCCCACAGTCCAAAAGCATGTAAGTCAGGTGAATTGGCGATACTAAGCTGTCCCTAGGAATGAATGGGCCTGTCCAGGATGTCTCCCCACCTGCCGCCCAATGACTGCTGGAATAGGCTCCAGCATCCTCGCGACCCTGAGAGCAGGATAAGTGGTTAAGACAGTGGATGAATGGATGGATAGTAACTGTATCAAGAGGCCCAGTGTGCGTGGAGTTGGCGCTGCTGTGTACATAACCTCCCTGCAGCTGAGTCCGAAAGGAGGCACAGAGTGACGGAGAGGAGGCAGCGGTGGAACTACCCACATACAGAGCCAGGAGAAGGAGGATGATGATGTTATCCTCCTCCTGACTCTCGATGATAAGTGATAGGACAGGACAAGTGAAGAATCACATTTACTATCTTCCATCACTTTATCAAAGTTATTGTCGTAATTTGATTTAATTGATGCTGGGTGAATATAACCTTCAAACACCAGACAGTACACATAGGTAAAGGTTTCAGGGAACAGGGTCAGTGCTGCTGGGCTTGACAGGGTGTATATCACCAGACATCTTAAGACCAGGTTAGTCAGGAGCAACATATTTCCAGATGGTTTTACAGATCACTGCTCAATCAATGTTGTTTTATAGCTTTCATCAACAAAACAATATATATCTTTCTGGCACGTCAATGTGAAATGACTACAGGATGCAAATTTTTGTAAAAGAAAATTTGAATTATTTTGGGTAATTTGGAGAGGAACAAAAGCACAGTTTGACTCTGTAAGTCAATTAACACATTGAAGGAGTTGCCATTGCAATTTGCACTCCTACACTTGTACTACAGTTCAAATAAATTGCTTTGGAATAAATTTAAATGTAATGCATTTTTGTATATTTTTTGCTCTTTTAATAAGAAGTGCTATGTGGCTTACTACAGCCTCATGTAACCTTACACAATATCAACAACCACAACAATAATAATAATAATAATTCCAAAAAAAAGCTATTGTATCATTATCGGTATCTGCAGATATCCAAATTCAGATATCGAAATCGGATCGGAACTGAAAAAAAAGTGGATCAGTGCATCTATGTGAAGGCAATTTGTCTGCCATATAATCATACATGGTGTTTTCTTACTTTTAATATTTGATCATATATGACCGATACTGCGTTTAACTTTGGTCTATGTTGCCTAGATAGATGTGTGTAGCAGAACAAATGCAGTGTTATCAAGCGTCTTCTCCATATGAACAAATAAAGGCCCGTTGTGAAGTGTTTGCCGATAGCAGAGGAATGTATGGAATTTCATTTGAGTCTAACACGGTCTGAAGGAACGTTCCTGGAGAATTACAAGCTGGAAGATTAGGACAATAGGAGACCTGACCTATGAACTCTTTGAACAATACGCAAGTTCTGTTATCCCTTAGGATGTCAGTCCAGCTATAAAATCAGCTTCTCCCTCCAAACAGGATGAGGTAGAAATTCTGGGTACATACCGTTGTGACCGTTACTCAGACTTGTTTACAACAAGCATGACTTGGCAGTTTGTGCTCCGCCCCCTCTGCCGATCCGGGGAGGGCTGCAGACTACCACATGCCTCCTCCGATACATGTGGAGTCGTCAGCCGCTTCTTTTCAGCTGACAGTGAGGAGTTTTGCCAGGGGGACGTAGCGCGTGTGAGGATCACGTTGTTACCCCCCAGTTCCCCCTCCCCCTTAACAAGCACCCCGACCGACCAGAGGGGGCGCTAGAGCAGCAACCAGGACACATACCCACATCCGGCTTCCCACCCGCAGACACGGCCAATTGTGTCTGTACGGACGCCCGACCAAGCCGGAGGTAACACTGGGATTCGAACCAGCGATCGCTGTGCTGGTAGGTAATGGACTAGACTGCCACGCCACCCGGACGCCCCACTCTAAGAGATTTTTGTCTCACTCCTCTTTTATTGTCAGTGTGGAATTAAATAATTGCCACGACAATGTTTAATGAAAACCCCTGATTCTTTTTTTGGGGAAGGGATTTTTCCTCCCTTTTTCTCTCCAATTGTATCCGGCCAATTACCCCACTCTTCCGAGCCGTCCCGGTCGCTGCTCCACCCCTTCTGTCAATCCAGGGAGGGCTGCAGACTACCACATGTCTCCTCTGATACACATGGCGCGCCAGCTGCTTCTTTTCACCTGACAGGAGTTTTGCCAGGAGGACGTACCGCGTGGGAGGATGACGCTATTCCCCCCAGTTCCCCCTTCCCCTTGAACAGGCACGCCAACCGACCAGAGGAGGTGCTAGTGCAGCGACCAGGACACATACCCACATCGGGCTTTCCACCCGCAGACAAGGCCAATTGTGTCTGTAGGGACGCCTGACCAAGCCGGAGGTAACAGGGATTCAATCCGGCAATTCCCATGTTGGTAGGCAACGGAATAGACTCAAGGTTATGTGAGACTGCACTGATTATGCAGAGTAGTTAACATGATGTGCTATGGAGAAAGCAGTGACAATGTCCCATGACCCTTGTCACATACCTTGCTGACAATGAATAGTTCCTCTCTTTTTACCACTCCTTGGTCAATCATGGCATGGATGCCAGCTCCAACTTCGTCTTCGTTCTGGTACACATAGGCGCCATCAATCTGTTTGTAGCCAGCAGAGATAGCCACTTTGACAGCCTCTGCCACCTTCCCTGGATCAGCCTGGGAGGAAGGAGCCGATTCAGAGGAAGGAAATTACACAGATAAGGATCTCAGATATTTAACATGTTGTTTATGCATATGCTGTTACATATGCTGTTTTGTCCTAGTGCCAGTGAATGGTCAGCTTGTAGAAAGGAAAATAAGGCATATCATGATGTGAGCACCCTGTCTACAGGTGTCTCTATTGAGAACAAACCCAACATTGAACATGCAAATATACTGTACTGTGTGTCACCAATATAAAGCAGTCTTATCAATCAGCATTGTTTCTGTTAAATTCTCAGCTATTTGGATAACTTGTGCTCATCAGTTCATACAATTAAATAACCAGCTGGACTAGTTAAGCATTACTGCATGCACTTATTGCAAAGTTAACATTGAACATAGCTCACACATACTCCGAACATACTAGCTCCTGTACGTCTCTGCCTCCGTCTGGCAAGAGGTACTGGAGCATCAAGTTTCGGACCAAAAGGTTTCGAGATTGCTTCTATTCCCCAGCCATAAGACTCAAACTAATTACTCACTGCTACGGGCAAAAATTTACTTTTTACTTTTCACATTGTACTGTTTACATTGTGGTTGCTGTCACCGACTGTGCCATCTGTTATTTTCACTTTTAATGTTACAATACCTGTTTGTTAAGGTTACTATTACCAACTGCACAACCTGATATTTGCGCAAGTTTACTATTCAAAATATCATTGCGTATGTCACCTACAGACATTCTGTACTATAGCACTCTGTCCAACAAGTGTTTTTTGTACATATTTTTTATACATATCCCGTTCTTGCACTTTGACTTCTCTAATTACTCTTATAAGTACTTCTATTTCCCACGTGTGTGTTGAGCCAGCAAAACAAGCATTTCATTATGAGAATAAGTGTAAACTTGCTTTCATATATGACAAATAATCTTGAAAAAACCTTAAGCCTATTGACAGTGGCTGAACAACATGTCATGCATCCGGCAGAGTTGAATGAACACGAGACCAGTGAAACACGTGTCATGTTTGAAAGAAGATAAAAGAGGTTAACAATGAAACATCCGGTCTTACATTCCATGTCCCCAGGCCCACAATAGGCATCTTGGCTCCAGTGTTAAGCGTCACTGAAGGCACTGTCATGATGATCTGTAGGTGGTTCAAAGCAGCAGCTTCAGCACAGGCTGTCTCTCTGTGCTTTCAGAGAGGAGGGTGAACGTAGAGGTCTTTGTGCGGAAAGCTGAGCTTTAAAGGAGGGGCCAAGGAGGGAGAGAGAGAGAGAGAACGAGAGAGCAAGAGAGAGAGAGAGAGAGAATTAGTAAAGGGCTGTAACACGGGCAGGGAGAGCGTCTGTGTTTGATTAGCTGGTTTGTCTCCTGCCCAATGGTTCAAGTCCAGTGACAAGGAAAAAAGGGAAGAATGACTCAGCATTTCAGCCGTGACTCGGCAGTTGAATTGAACACATGAAATTACATTTATTCTGTAGAAATTGTTTATTTACACACTTTCACATCTCCGCTCTTTGCTGAAGAATTTACTGTGGATTTTAGTCCTGTGGACCTTAAAGGGGGGGGGGGGGGATTATTGTCATGTGCACTGCTTTCTTTTGACAGAAAATGTGAACGAGCACTCTGCCTGAGGGTGATTTTGATGAGGGCGAACAGAACAGTCAGATTCTGTGTTCAGTTGAAGAATTTTCAACGATTTTAGATAAAAGGTCACTGGAGCCTTCATTCGTGTACACTGATGAGCCAAAATATTATGACCACTCACAGGTGAACCAAATAACATTGATCATCTCCAAACAAGGCCACATGTCAAGGTCTGGGTAGATTAGATGGTAAGCAAACAACCAGTTCTCGTAGTCAACGTGTTGGATGCAGGAGAAATGGGCAGGAGTAAAGATCTGAGTGACTTTGACAAGGGCCAAATTGTTATGGCCAGAAAACTGGGTCAGAGCATCTCTGAAATGGCAAGGCTTATGGGGTGATTCCGGTTAGCAGTGGTGGGTACCTACCAAAAGTGATTCAAAGAAGGACAACCGGTGAATCGGTGACAGGGTTATGGGCACCCAAGGCTCATTGATGTGCATGGGGAGCAAAGGCTAGCCCATCTGCACCAATCCCACAGAAGAGCTACTGTAGCTCAAATTGTTGAGAAAGTTAACGCTGGCTATGATAGACAGATTCAGAACACACAGGGCATCGCAGCTTACTGCATATGGGGCTGCGTAGTCCCAGACCGGTCAGAGTGTCCATGACGATCCCTGTCCACCACCGAAAGCGTCTACAATGGGCACATGAACATCGGAACTGGACCTTGGAGCAGTCTACCTACCAACAATAGTCGGAGGTGGGAGACAAACCAACAACAGGGTGTTGGGCGCCCAAGGCTCATCGATGCACAAGGGCAACAAAGGCTATCCCATCTGGTCCAAACCGACTGAAGGTCTACTGTGGCACAGGTCACAGAAAATGTTAACGATGGTTACAGGAGGATTGTGTCACAACACACAGTGCGTTGCACCCTGGGAATACTGTTGCCATGACGGGGTGTACTTGGTGTGCAACAATGTTTAGGTAGGTGGTACGTGTCAAAGTAACATCCACATGCAGGAACCAAGGTTTCCCAGCAGAACAATTTTCAGAGCATCACACTGTCTCCGCCGGCTTGCCTTCTTCCCATAGTGCCTCCTGGTGCCATCTCTTCCCAGGGTAAATGGTGCACACATACATGGCCATCCACGTGATCTAAAAGAAAACAGGACTCATTGGATCAGGCGACCTTCTTCCACTGCTCCAAGGTCCAGTTCTGACACTCCCGTGCTTATTGTAGACACTTTTGGCAGTGACCCACTCGTCTAGTCATCACAATTTGGCCCTTGTCAAAGTTGTTCAGATCTTTATGTTTGCTCATTTTTCCTAGTTCCAACACATCAACTTCAAGAATTGATTGCTCACTTGCTGCCAAATATATCCCACCCCTTGACAGGTGCCATTTTAACAAGGTATCAGTATTATTCACCTCACCTGTCAGTGGTTTTAATGTTATAGCTGATCAGTGTATCTTACTGGTACTAGCTGCATAGATAGTTCAGATAAACAGTCTTTAACCACTGACTATAAAGAAAAATAGTGCTGCCTATTAAAAATGGCCAAGTGGGATATTTTCAGTATCCGCAAGGATCTGTGAACTACCAGTATTTTGGGGCTTCCGATGTAGCTGCTAGCTGCTCGCCTCCGTTTCCGATGAAGACTTCCTCTTCCATGTGCCCGTCATTGTTTACAGTCAGATTAGCAACTTGAGACGCGAGAATGGAGTTGAAGTTGAGAGACGACGTTTACGACTGGTAGTTGACATAAATCGAACGTTTCTCCAAACAATAAACCAACATCAATAGGTCCAGATGACATTTCGGCCAATGCTTTTCGCTTCTTTCGCTCGTCACATGGATGGTACCAACATGCAACAAAAGGGGGCGTCCGGGTAGCGTGTTGGTCTATTCCATTGCCTACCAACACGGGGACACTATGGGGATGGGGATCGCTGGTTCGAACCCCCGTGTTACCTCCGGCTTGGTCTGGCATCCCTACAGACACAATTGGCCATGTCTGCAGGTGGGAAGCCGGATGTGGGTATGTGTCCTGGTCGCTGCACTAGCACCTGTTCTGGCCGCGGCGCCTGTTCAGGGGGGAGGGGGAACTGGGGGGAATAGGCTCGACGCATTAATGTCGTGCTGTAGAACTTCCGGGTGTGTCTGTTTGCATAGGAACTTCCGGTACAACCGGATGCTTACGTCCTACTGAATCATTAGTTAGCTGCTAAGTTGTCTGTCCAAAAGCTTAATTTCATCCAAAAAAATCAATGACTCAAACAGGGCAAAAAGGGGCGTTCAAGTATCAACGCCATGAATCAGGCTCCACTGAGCACTGTTGTGTGCCACAGTGTGTGAATTTTGGTCAACCAAATCATACCTTCAAATACTGACTCTTGTCTTTTCGTCATTGTTTGGGGATGTAGAAGAATGAGGGAAGGAAAAATGAGATATGTGAGTGCTTCGCAATTGTCAGTTATTCTTTTTTCCCCCCAAGATTCTTATTTAGGCTAGGATGGGCACACACAGCACTTTTATTACACAATATTACAGTTTTTCTCAGTTGCTTAAATCCAGTCCCTGAAACCGTCAACATTCTCAAAATTGTTAAGTGCAATCCCTAGAACAGTTAATTTGTTTAGCACAACACTAAGCTTCACCTGCAAAAGTCCCCAATACGGTCAAAATGATAAATTCATGTTTCAAAATTGAATAAATTTGTCAGAGTATAACAATATCACCACATGGTAATGTGTCTTCATCATTACATAAACAAAGACAGTCAATATGCAAAGTATCAGCATCATTATGACATGGTCAACCCTGAATACATTTTCTTTTACCTTATATTACAAAGACCTGATGATCACCAAATTGCTGTTATTAGTCTCTTGACTACTGTGTCTAGTGTAGCCATTAATAAAGATTGTTCCGAACACAAAAATTCTTCAAAAGTATTACAGTATTCAAAACCGTGTTTACGAACTCCTGTAAGGTTAAAGGTAATACGGTTAAGACATTTTAAATTCGACTTTAGCATCGCACTGGTAATCCAGTCTCTCCTCTGTTTGGCCACAACATTTCATCCACATTACAGTGTCATTGTACTGAAAATTTGGGATGTTGACTGTAGATATAAGTTAACAACATTAGCTGACTAATAAAAACAAAGTAGCAATGTAACGTTAGTTGCATGGCAGCCAGCTAACATTAGTTAGCTAGCTAGGTAGCGCTAGCATAGTTCTAATGATGCTGTTGCTCACCCTCGTAGTTGTCAATGTAGCTCAAAATATACATCTTAAACCATTGTTCTTTTTTGCTTGTCTGAGCTACCGTCGTTGACTGTGATTTAGGGAGGTCTTGCAAACAGTGAGTGTAAAACAATGCCATCTCTTCTCTCAACAAACCAGACCGGAAGTTCTTATGCAAGTACTCGTACGTCGGAAGTCGAACGACGCCATGTTACGCACCCAGGCTATAGCGTCATCCTCCCACATGCTACGTCCCCCTGGCGAAACTCCTTACTGTCAGGGGAAAAGAAGTGGCTGGCAACTCCACATGTATCGGAGGAGACGTGGTAGTCTGCAGCCCTCCCCGGATCAGCAGAGGGGGTGGAGCATCGACCGGGACAGCTCGGAAGAGTGAGGTAATTGGCCGTGTACAATTGAGAAAAACGGGGGGGGGGGGATTCACAGAATGTCACAGATGCGCTTTATTGTCATGTAAAATGACCTACGTACAAGCACAATTTTTCCCCTCAACGTGACATTTTATACAAAAACAGATCTATGTTTTTGTTTAGAAATTTGTTTGTAAGGAAGATTGTTTTGGTGGGTCAGCAGCTCAACTCACAAGATCATCGCATGACTTACAGTGAATTCATCTCCCATTTTAATTTTACATTATCGACTAAAGGATATAACCTTTTAATGAGAGCAGTGCCTATTACTTCTGTGGCTCTATTTAAAGGTGTTTCTTATCCTACTGAAATCTCATTAAATCACCCTGTTGACACTCCTTTTGGTAAAAACCTGTTTTGCACGATCTAAAAATAATAGGAACTGTACTTTCCTTATTTCAACAAGAGTGTTTATATTCTTTGTCACCGCCGACTTGTAAATTTTGTAAAAGATATGTTTCATGTTCATTTTGATCTACACTCCCTGAAACTGTGCCTCGTTTATTTTGGCATTGTTACAACACAAAGTCTGTGGCAAGAGGTTTCTATGTTTATTAGTTACATTTATGGATGATTTTACTTGATTATATAAACATGCTGTTTGGGTTTTTTTTTACGTTTCAACAGAAAGAATGAGAAATAAGCCAACACCATCAATCTTATTATTTTAGTTAAGTTTTATATTCATAAATGTAAGTTTATGAATAAAATCCTCTGTTTTTCATAAATATGAGCTGTACTTAGACTATTAAATCCCGCACTAGCAAGAAGGCTGTAAAAACTGTTTGCATGTATATTTTAATGTCTTTATTTAACTAACTTGTTGTTTTATTTGTATGTACTTATTTTTGTATTCATTATTTTGTTAGGATTCAAACCTGAAGGGCTTAAGTTCCAGGGGTGGGCAATCTTATCCAGAAAGGGCCGGTGTGGATGCAGGTTTTTGTTCCAACCAAGCAGCTACACACCTGTGTTGCCTAATCAAGTTCCTCAGCAAAGGCTCTACTGGTTGATTAGTGGGATCAGGCGTGTAACTGCTTGGTTGGAACAAAAACCTGCACCCACACCGGCCCTTTCATGGATAAGATTGCCCACCCCTGGGCCTTAAACCCTATTTTTTTGGGCTGGTTTATTGTTGTTGTTCAGAAATGTTTGCACAAATTCCCGTTAGATGGTTAATGGTAGTGACATGAGATTTTGCCCATTGATTGGAAGTTTTGTGCAAGTGCTGCCCAAGAAATATGACCCCCAATCAGCCCGATGGGGGCGCTATAACTAAAGGTCAACGTTTTTACATTTGAGAAGTCATAACTCCTACATTGTAAGTCTGATTTACAAGAAACTTGATAGATATTCATCTTTCCGCACTCTACAAATCTGCCTCAAGAACCACTAAAGTCCACCTGAAAACATTTTCCGCCATTTTGAATTTTTTCAAAAAGACATTTTGACGACATCTAAACCTGATTGCTACCAATTTTTCTGTGGCTCATTATTGGGCCACGATTAAAAGCTTTTTATATCTTATTTAGTTTTCAAGATACTGATCATGAATTTAAAAAGGGCATGGCTCAGCACATAAATGACAGTAGACAACCGTTGGGCCAATCGGCACAAAACTTGCAGGAAATGTCCACGCAAGACCTGAAACATACCCTGAAGTTTCATTCAATTTGACCACTAAGGGGGCGCTACAAATAAAAAAGACATCCCGAGGAGACGAGCTTAAGATAACCAAGCGTTAATACATTAACTTTTGTTAACATATAGTTATACGAATACTAATTTTGCAAGCGTTAAGACCTTAATGTTTATGAACTGATAATGTTATGAATATGTTTTTGTATAATATAACAGGAATAGAGAAGACATACGTTCTACATCAGCTATTACCAACACAGTCAATTCTACCTCCTATCGGCACTGTAGTCATGCCAACATCGTTGGACAAGCCTTCACGAGAGCTAGCACAAGCATGTCTAACATTTATACTTTCATATCAATAAAGGTAGACTACTGAAGGAAGGAGAGGTGAGAGAGGAAGAAGAAGAGAGGATGAAGCTATCCCAATTAAGTGGTGTCGTATTTGCGAGAAACAATATGATTTGGAGATACTGGAGCATCTTGAGGTTAGATGGCTAAGAGTAACTCACTGTTAAACACAAGTTATTATAATTATAATCACAGTCTGACCATGCATTAGCCATTTTGTATTGAGGTATGATTTTACAAGGAAAATAAAGGACATTTCTCTCAGGTACATGGGATTAAACTCATAGGACTGACTTGACTATGTATACACTCTACTTTGTTCTGCTAAAATAGACAGCTATTCAAAGCTAGTAAAATAGACCATTATTATACACTCACTGGCCACTTTATTAGGTACACCTTGTTAGTACCGGGTTGGACCCCCTTTTGCCTTCAGAACTGCCTTAATCCTTCGTGGCATAGATTCAACAAGGTACTGGAAACATTCCTCAGAGAGTTTGGTCCATATTGACATGATAGCATCACGCAGTTGCTGCAGATTTGTCGGCTGCACATCCATGATGCGAATCTCCTGGTCCACCACATCCCAAAGGTGCTCTATTGGATTGAGATCTGGTGACTGTGGAGGCCATTTGAGTACAGTGAACTCATTGTCATGTTCAAGAAACCAGTCTGAGATGATTCGAGCTTTATGACATGGTGCGTTATCCTGCTGGAAGTAGCCATCAGAAGATGGGAACATTGTGGTCATAAAGGGATGGACATGGTCAGCAAAAATACTCAGGTCGGCTGTGGCGTTGACACGATGCTCAATTGGTACTAAGGGGCCCAAAGTGTGCCAAGAAAATATACCCCACACCATTACACCACCACCACCAGCCTGAACCGTTGATACAAGGCAGGATGGATCCATGCTTTCATGTTGTTGACGCCAAATTCTGACCCTACCATCCGAATGTCGCAGCAGAAATCGAGACTCATCAGACCAGGCAACGTTTTTCCAATCTTCTATTGTCCAATTTTGGTGAGCCTGTGCGAATTGTAGCCTCAGTTTCCTGTTCTTAGCTGACAGGAGTGGCACCCGGTGTGGTCTTCTGCTGCTGTAGCCCATCTGCCTCAAGGTTCGACGTGTTGTGCGTTCAGAGATGCTCTTCTGCATACCTCGGTTGTAATGAGTGGTTATTTGAGTTACTGTTGCCTTTCTGTCAGCTCGAACCAGTCTGGCCATTCTCCTCTGACCTCTGGCATCAACAAGGCATTTTCGCCCACAGAACTGCCGCTCACTGGATATTTTCTCTTTTTCGGACCATTCTCTGTAAGCCCTAGAGATGGTTGTGCGTGAAAATCCCAGTAGATCAGCAGTTTCTGAAATACTCAGACCAGCCCGTCTGGCACCAACAACCATGCCACGTTCAAAGTCACTTAAATCACCTTTCTTCCCCCATTCTGATGCTCGGTTTGAACTGCAGCAGATCGTCTTGACCATGTCTACATGCCTAAATGCATTGGGTTGCTGCCGTGTGATTGGCTGATTAGAAATTTGCGTTAACGAGCAGTTGGACAGGTGTGCCTAATAAAGTGGCCGGTGAGTGTAAGTTGTTCATTGTAAATTTGTGTCAAGACATTTATGTTGATTTACTAAAATTATATTTAATCTCTTTAAACAGCAACTTTTCCCTGAAGGGCATGAACCCAGTGTGTGTTCTCACGAGCCACCGGAGGGGGGGAATTTCAGGGCCTCCTTGAAACTACAATTAAGCACTAGGGGGGAGGTCCAGAGATGGCTGGAAGCCTTTGAAAGGTCATCCCAGATTACCTGGAGGGTGGCAAAAACCTGTCCTGCTACTGGGGATTCTGCTCGCCACAACAAGTACAGAGTAAGAGCATTCATGATAGATGAATGTTGTTTGTTTCATGATTGTTTGAATAGTCAAAAAGTTTAATGAAGCATTTGTATGTTCTAAGGTTGACTTAAGATGACAGCACAACACACGGCATTCGTCATCTACAAAAGAGAACACATTGTGTCCAGCTGAGCTCTACCGTGTACTAAAAAAAATACTTTCAGTCAAAACAGATAGTCCAGGTTAAGCATTAAGCATAGTAATAATATCATAATACCATATCAATCATTTTGAGATTGCATACTGTTTAATCAAGGTAACATGCTCATGTTTCAGTTCCGTTTTTTTGTAGATCTGGTGATTGCCACAATCAAGAGGGGTTTTTGTTCCATGTGACCATTAAAAGCCAGCATAACCACCACTTGATTTGTGCTGAGGCCTTGCAGCACCGGGATGTGTCAAAAGAAACAGTAGAGAAACTGACCAAATTGTTTGAAAGTAGCCACTCTCCCTCTTCAGCACTGAACACACTCAAATACGACCTTCAGGAGGAGCAGGGTGATTCTTATGTGTATGCCTCCGCAGATCGCTCCACCTGCCCTGATGTGAAGTTT
This sequence comes from Lampris incognitus, assembly GCF_029633865.1. Classification (NCBI taxonomy): domain Eukaryota; kingdom Metazoa; phylum Chordata; class Actinopteri; order Lampriformes; family Lampridae; genus Lampris; species Lampris incognitus. The sequence continues at coordinate 17,917,647 of NC_079213.1, read as the reverse complement.
TGTTACAGGTTAGTTTCATGAATATTGCTCCTAATGTATTGCTTATTCAAATACAATCCCAAAATTTATCATGTGCTTGAAGTGTATCAATAGAATTCAAATTTCCCCGTTCTTTTTCCTTTAAAATACCCCTGACACAATTCTGTTTCATTGCCAGCTGTCAGTTCATACTTAATACAACTAGTAGTGATCATCCTATGGACATTAGTTATTTACACTAAGCCATCCTAGTGGAGATTAACCCATTTTTTTTGGGGGGGGGGTGAAATCTAAAGAAGCCCAAACATCAGAACTTCCGGCAAACAGACCCACCTGGAAGTTCCACAGCACGACATTAATGCACCGAGCCTATTGTATCTGTAGGGACGCCCGACCAAGCCGGAGGCAACACGGGGATTCGAACCGGTGATCCCCATGTTGGTAGGCAACGGAGACCACGCTACCCGGATGCCCTTGGTGGATTTTTCTGATTATGCTGTTGAAGCTTTCAAATTTCAAATTCTAACGGTGTGTGTCGGCTTGAAACTCGGAACCGCTGCTTGCGGCTATATTGCTCTATTTTATTTTATTTTTTAATTGAGAAATATTTTCATTTCAATTTGACAAAAAGTAGGACAGAAAAAAAGTTTTCATACATTGGTTGTTATTGCTCTATTGTAACGACCACGAATGACTAGATTCGCTAGCTCTTGGTGCAGGAGACTCGGGTTCGCGTCCCGGCTGCCCCCTGAATTCGCTATAGTATGTTAGGGCCTCCTCGAAAACGAGATGGTTCATCTCAAGGGGTTTATCATAATTTTAGTTTGAATGCTTACATTTTACAGGATTGTCATTGTATTCATCATGGTTGCTATCGAGGTTGACATTTTTGGCATGGAGATGAGGGATAAGGATTTTTTTTCTTTTTCATTTTTTATAAGCTTTGAACAGCTTTGGTTTTCACCAAAGAAGTTTGGAAATTTTTTAGGCTCATCAAATCAATGCAGAACACACCAAGGGAAATCCTGGATTGGGTAACTTTTGCAGTGTACAACAAAGGGCAGAGGAAAGGCCCTAAAGCGGGCTATAGGGTTGCATATTGAAATAGCATTTTCATAGCAATCCTAAAAAAACATTTCCACTCATGAGTGTTGTTTTTTTACAAGTTCCTTATTGTACAGAAATTGCACAGCTGTTTAGCTGTTCCTGCAAAAAAAAAGATCACAAATGGTACGAGCTTATAAGTAGATGATTTAACAGAACGTCTAAAGTGTACCATCTATTTCTGTATGCCTTATACACAATTTTTAAATTGAGACCATGGCAACAAACTGAATAATTCAAGCTTTTGGCTGCTAATGAATTTGTATGTGAATGTATTTGGTTTTGAGGGAATCCACTGACTCTGCATGTAGCCCATGGTCAACATTTAAACATGCGTTACACATGAGCTCAATTGTGATTAACATATTAATCAATCATGTTAAAGAAACTTAGTTTCAATAGTTTGCATTTCTATTAAAAAATGAGTCAGTATTTTTGACAGTATTAATTTATTGTATTTACCAACCAATCAGCAATTCGTGTGCTCCCTCTCAACACTCTCACTCACACACACACACAAAGTGCAGACATTAGACAATTCCATGTTTATGGCACTGTCTAAGATAGGCAACATAAAGAGCAAAGGTACTGAATATTGCACATTACAACCAATGTAGGAAATAACTTCACTAGATGAACAAACTGGTGTCTTTAAAAAAAAAAAAATTCCCCAGCCACTCCCCCATCAGCATTTTCCTCGCTTTTTAGACTAGAGCCGGGCCACCAAATCATGGTTTGTTGTATAATGTCAAGGCTGGTAATGTTGATAAACTTACCAGTCACAGACAAATTTACTTTCATTTAGCTTGGGGCTGGTGTTAAGTTTCCCACTTTGAGGTAACAGTTGATAAAGGAACCCTTAAATGTTTCAGATATTATGAACCTTCAGTCCAAATCCAAGTGCTCTTAATTCTTATGTGAAAAGGTTTAAAGATTTATGTGTAATCCTCACCCTTTCAAGTAAATGAACACTTGAAGGAAACAAAAAAAAAAAAGTCAATGACAGGGTGCAAATTCCTGTGCTCAAATCCAAAAATCTTACGACATCACATCCCTTGTACCAAGAACATCTGATGTGTCGTCTGTTTGGGTTTAAAAATCATAGTCTTATCCATGTTAGGGGCAGCAAAAACAAAACATTAAGGTAGGGCCTTTGTGGCTTCAAAATGAATGTCACTGCTTACAAAAATTAAACTGCTGTTAAACAGTAAAACATTAGGCCATACCTGAGAATGGTGGATTTTTGCATAAGCACAAGATGCCCTCCCCCCTACATGTAAACAAAATGACAAATAGGAAAGCCCTAAATTTGGAACGGCATCACAATGAAGTCCTACTATATATTGTGGGCTACAATGTATACGAGTTATTGCTTGGAAACCGCCATAGTTTCTAACCAACTCAGTTATTTGTTCCTAGCTGTGTATATACCAGTAAAATCACAAAGTTTGCATCAAGCGATAAATTAATATTTCAGTTTCCATACCCACAATTGAAAAGCTCAAACCCCAACAGTGTCCAATCATTTGGGATGAGTTTTATTTTCTATGTTCCGCTGGTCTCAGGAGCAGTCAGTAAAGGTGGACACCATGTTGCCCCTGCGCTGGGTGACTGTCCTGCAGTGCCGTTTGCCTGGGCCTTGGAATCTTCCCTCAGTCTGAGTACTGTGTGCGTTGAAGGTGAACATCTTCTCCAAGTCCTCGAACACGTCGTCAAAGAGTCCTCTTCCAAATCCCCCTTGCTGAAACTGTCTCTTGTGCCTGTTGAGGGACTCCTGTTGGGCCGGGAAGTGGCTGTCAAAGTGTCTCTTTTGATGTGTCTGGGAATGGGAGTGGTGGTGGTGGTGGTTGTGATGTTGACCAAATGGGTCAAGGTCTTTAAAAATGTCGTCAAAGTTAAACGACTGGAAGTGCTGGTGGAAGTTGTAGCTGCCAGCTCCACCTCCTCCATGACCCTCCCCTGGTGAGGGACCATGACCAAACTGGTCATACTCGAGCCTTCTCTTATTATCTGATAGCGTTTCGTATGCTAGGAGAGAGGAGGGTGGAGAGAGACACACACACACAGGCATCACTTTTTTTATCTAGTGACTGAACAGGTTTATACATTATAAAATGTTTATTCAGATTCTTCTTTAAGGGAAGGGAATTTATGCCAACAAGGCATAATCTGCCTTCATTAAATCGACAACACAACTCACTCACCCTCTGCTATTTCTCTGAACTCTGACTCGGCGTCCGGGCTCTTGTTTCTGTCAGGGTGGTACTTCATGGCCAGTTTACGGAAAGCCTTCTTGATCTGGCGATCAGGAGCATCTTTAGGCACCCCCAGTATGTCGTAGTAGTCTCTCGTTGCCAGGATGAACTCTGTGATCAGTAGAATATACACCGCAAGCAGCAACGCCGACTGTGCTGTGGTCATGTTGGTGGTGTAGCACCTTGCCCTGTGCAGAGAGCAGAGTTTGGAGGGCTCGATCAGCAATGTCACACATTGCGGGGAGGAAAAAAAAACAAAATTGCGCACTTAACTGCACACGCGCGTGCCAAACTACAAATGCCAAACTACAAAAGTTTGGCATTCTCATTCTCATTGGCAAGCTACCATCACCGCACCGGTGTCGATATGTGCTACCAAACGAGATGTGAAACTTAACGGTTATGTGCGTGGTTAGGAGAGGTTAGGGTTAGACTGCTATCGACTCGAGCGTAGGTATCATTTTCGACAAGGCAACGTTAATCGTTAGAACACCGGATAAATTAGTTGAATAGATTAGCTGAGACATGAAATTCAGACAAGCGACAAGTTTCGACGCACAAGAAAGAAACGACTTACGGATTTTTTTATTTCAAAGCATTGTAAGATACATACTAAGGTATTGCGCTGGGGGGAAATGAAACAACTGTGACAAAACACGTCTTGTCTCGAATAAAACATATAAAGAGTTTAATTACCTGGTATCACCGTGACAAGCAGCCGCCGACTAACCAACTGTGAACGGGAGCGACAGCTATCAAAACGTGGATTTCCGCATTCCTCAGCGGGGAACACCACGACTCGTAACGCCATTGGCCAAGCGCCTCATCCACTGACTCTAATCTCTGTGATTGGTCGACGCAAAAAGCACGTGGATACTGTTGCTGCGTTCAGCCTGACGACATGTCCGCTCCCATTGCTCCAACCCGGAAGTTGCGGTTACGCTTTTCGTGGGACATTTCCTACACGTTTTTTTTTTTTTACCCTGTTCAATAGAAGTGCGCTCATGTAGTTTCGCGGTAGACATGCCAAGGTACTGCGCGGTAAAAGTTTGCAGGAACCGCGGGGGGACTGCGCCCAAGCAAGAAAACAAGAGAATCAGCTTTTATCCGTATGTTTCTCCACCCTACCCTCTTACCCTCTCTTGCGAGCCCGGGCGTTGTAGTTCGTAGTGCAGTGGCGCGCTTGCTGTTAGCTGTCCAGTGTTAGATATTAATTGCTGATATGTTGAATAACAGGTGGGTTTAATGCCACAGAGAGAGATCCCTGGCAAATGCATGGCGACTCCCAACAGCGTGTTGATATTAAGGTTATGGCGGAATGGGGAGCGTGGGAAGCGAGATGAACTGAAGCTTATTGAGTGTATGCGCCAGTTTAATGGTGACCCACCAAACAAACCAATAGTGCGACATTCAGATTCTGTCTACTCTGCAGGAAATTTTGAACGGTTCGATTTTCAAACCAAATGGCCAACTACTTTGCTTTTTCTTCTTCTCCCAAAGATTCCCCTTGCAAGACAAGTCTAGGTTACAGAGATGGGTGGACAACATGAAACGTGAAGAGTGGACTCCGAGCCGACACCAGTACCTGTGCAGTGAACACTTCACAGAGGATTGCTTTGATATCCGTTGGGGGATTCGCTACCTTAAGAACACCGCTGTACCCACAATTTTCCCTTCCACCCAAGATGTAAGCAACAGTCCTCTTATTTCTACTCCCACGTAGGGCTGTCACGATCATTAAATACAAATAATCGCGATTAACGATTGAATTGCCCCCCTTTTTTTCTTTCCCCAATTGTACTTGGCCAATTACCCTATTTTCTGAGGCGTTCCGGTCGCTGCTCCACCCCCTCTGCCAATCCAGGGAGGGCTGCAGACTACCACATGCTTCCTCCGATACATGTGGAGTCGCCAGCCACTTCTTTTCACCTGACAGTGAGGAGTTTCGCCAGGGGAACGTAGCGCGTGGGACGATCAACCAATCAAGTTGCATTTTATATAGAGCTTTTCTAGCTGCAACATCACGCTATTTCCCCCAGGCGCCCCGACTGACCAGAGGAGGCGCTAGTGCAGCAACCAAGACACACCCACATCCGGCTTCCCACCCGCAGACACGGCCAATTGTTTCTGTGTTAAATGAATAACTCACCAGAATTAGACTGTGTTTGGGGTTGATGGCCTCAGTCTGTGCCTTTCTCAGGTCTCTCTTCTTTAACCAGCTGAGGTTGAAAGTGTTGACCAGACTTCTACACAATCCCAAGGCACAAGCTGTGCATTCCTTCTCACTTGCTATGGCATTTGTGACAAGCAATTTAGCCATGGCCAACCAAGTTGCCTGTTGCAGCCACAATGTTAGAACCATTATCTGTGGTTATGTAGGACATTTTCTGCTCCTCTAATGCCCAATCTGCCAAAGCAGACTGAAGGCATTCTGTAAGTGTATCAGCTGTGTGGTTCTCTGGTGTTTATCTTGTTTCTTCGACTGTAGAGTCCAGTCAGTGGTGAGGTAATGTATTGTTAAGTTCATTATGGGGTCCTATTTGAGCTCGACCAAATGTCTGTAGTGGCTGAGGAAAAACCAATTTCTTTTAAATCCTTGATAATATCATCCTTCACTTGGTTATATAAATTGGGTATTGCAATTTTGAAGATGCATGTTTTTCCTGGTAATTCATATTGCTTGTCAAACTTTTGCAGCATTTCTTTAAATGCTGGTTTTTCAACCGTATTGAATGGCTGCATTTCTTTGACTATATACTGCATTGCACTGTCTGTTAACGTGCACCATCTGGTACGGCCACGTTTATATTTAGACACTCGTCCGAAAGCTTCAGGAGCAGCCAATTGCCAGGATGGAACTGTGGCGGTGACTGTCTTTCCAAGTACGGCAAATTGGGTGGGGTGCTGGCTCCGTAGATGGTTTTTTAAATTTGTGGTGTTAGCGCTTTTGACCGCCACCTTTTTGCTGCAAATCCAACAAATTGCCTCCTCTGAGTTATTGGGCTCTCCTTTTTCACTTGGCTTAAAACCAAAATGTGCCCACAGCGGTGCTGTGGTGTTTGGCTTTGGCTTCTCAAGATAAACAGTTTGTTGGCACTAAGTCACCACTCGTGCCAGGGGCTTAACAAGATAACATCATTAAAAGAGCGCCAGTCAAACAACAAACGGAAAACAACATGGAAATACTGATAGAAATATGTCATTTCTGTTAGCTTCATCCAGCTATTTTTATACAAATGAATGAAAACAATTCTAACGATTATGCAAAATGATCACAGTTAGGTCAAATAATCGCGATTATGTAATAATTTTGACAGCCCTACACCCTCGTTCATTCCAGTCTTGTAACTGACATGCAGCCGGCTGTAGCATAGTGCTTATTTTGTGTGAACAAAAACAATATTCCTTCATCATTGCTTTCTTTTGTCCCACAAGGATGAGAAAAAAGCCACTTCCAGCAGAAGGACTCCTAAGGTCAAAGCCAGAACATGTGACGCTGACACCACCTGGAATGACTCTTGTTCCAACAAAAAGCCACTCATTCTGACCAGGGCAGTGAAGGCAAGCCAGTCAACCAGCACAACTAGAAACCCTCTCTGTGAAGACCAACAGACAGTAGATTCCATTCAAGTTGGTCTCATTGAATTACCGCTGGCTTCAGATCTGAGTACCTGCCCTGGCAGTATGTCACTTGATGGAGCCTTACAATCAGAGTTTCAGACTCTTGCCTCCTGTGAACTACAAGGTGATAATGGTTTGCCTAAGACGTCCTGCCTTTCACTGTCCCATGGTGACGAGCTCCATCCTCAAAGCAAAGCCGACTCCACAGTGACAGTGTTATGCTGTGAATCACTGGGTTCTCTCTCAGATGGTGAGGCCACCTTGGACATGGCCGCCCTGCAAGCAGAATCGGGGCAAGCTTTTAGCTTTGTTCCCATGGAACTGATCAAGGGAATATCTGTAGATTGTGTCTTGGAAGGCAGGGGACACAATGACGGAGAGCATGTTTCTGTGTATGAGCACTCATACTGCAGACCTGACACGGACAAAGAGCAACTTTGGAGTAAGATCGTGAGTTTGCGCACTAAAATCTTGGAACTAGACCGCAGGGAGGAAAGCACTGTGGCAAAAATCCGTGCCCTGGAGAATGAGATAGTACACCTCAAGAGGGACAGTGCTGTCTTTGAAGAAAAGCAGAAGGTATTAGAAGATTATATATCATCAGTACTACTCTGATATCACAACTGATGAGACAGTTGTGGACTGTGCAGTTTATTGGTTTGTCTATGAAATGAAAATAGAAATCTCAAATTTTTGTTGTTTCTAGTAATTACATTAATTATTAATCACACTAACATTGATAGACATAAGACACATATCCAACAGTCCTTTGAATTCACACGAGCCCCCGTAGATAGTCAAGTCCATTTTACTTGTATAGCCCAATATCACAAATTACAAATTCGCCTCAAGGGGCTTTACAGCTAGATAATGGCACAAAGTGCCATCTGACTGAGCATGCTATTTTTACAACAGCGCTGTTCACACTAACAAACATTTGATTCCATTTTTGCAAACGTGTCTGTGCTCGTTTGCTTATCTCCACATGGTGGCGCTGTACAGTCATCCTTGTTACAAATTGTTTGGCCGTCTTCATTTATAAAGCCCTTTGTGTCACTGTACTCACCTACCTGTCTGAGTTCCTCCAGCTCCACTGGCTCCACTGCCCCCCCCCCCACTCGCTCTGACCCTGGCCTCCTTCCTGCCCCCAAAACCAGCCTCCGCTCCCTGGGTGCCAGTTTTCTTTTCTGCACCCCGGTCCTGGAAGGCCTTACCTCCCCATGTCAAAGTTGTTTACACCACCGACTCTCATAAAACATCTCTTAACCTTCACTTTTTTTAGACGGGCTTTCAGTCTGTGATGTTTTGATGTCGTCAAATTTACTATTCTGTCTCTGTATATTTGTTTGTTTGTTTTTGTTTTGATTTTTACCCTGGAAAGCACTTTGCGATCTTGAAAAGCCTCGTACAAATAGAATATATTGTTGTTATTGTCCTATTACTCATGAAAGAATGGCTTTACAGAGGCTTGTTGTTGTTGTTACACATCTTGTTTGTCCACATTTCCTTCATAGGTCCTTACACTGTCCTGATAATTCAATCTCAGATGTTGTTGATACGTGTTCTTAAATTATTCATTGTTCTTTTGCTGCGCTATCAAAACCACCCTCTGGCAGTCAGTTGATATACTAGTTGCTATCAAATTGTGACATTCACTGTTTGAAGAGTAAATATGCTTTGTAAGAGTTAATCACCTTTTTACGTTGAAAATATGGACATTCAGCTAGTGTTTTTATCCGGCGTCCCAGTGAGAAGTGCCTCGGGTCACTTTGACAGGAGACGTGACTGTGTTAGCTCTTGTGGAGACCGGCCCTGTGGCTCATCCGAGAAAAATCAGATTCTGTGTCTGCTGCCTCCACAAACAAACCTGATGACTGTTTCTGGTGAGCAGGAAAATGGACCGTGTAGTCACAGGAGAAGTAATGGCATGGCACGCAACAATTTGACATCAGACTTTTCCTTTTCGTTTTGCCGGTGCAGTTTCCCGTCTTGAGCAGAGTGGCTGCAGCTGAGGGCGGCCCATGGGGCCGTGTTTGTTTGGCCCAAGTGAATCTTTGTTTGTCTGTCTGTGTTTATCTTGAACGTCACTGTGTGTTATCTTTGAGATGTCATGTTTTAATCTCTTCATGTCCTGTCATTCTCTCCAAGCCTGGGGAAGCCTGAAGTGCAGCAGTACTCTCTCTCACACACACACACACACACAGTGTCACTACGTGTCATGTTGATCCTACTGATTTTTTTTTTCAAGCAACTTCAGCTTTCTGACGATGTTAAAACACCAACAACTGTCTACGGCTGTAATGATGGCGAGATGGCGGCTGCAGGGTCATGGAACCGGCAACGATCGTCATTTCATAAGCCCCGGCTCGTTTTATTTCCATGTCTCCATTTCCCATGCCACGTTATGGGTTTGGGTGAAAGTGGTATGGTATGTAGGGACTGTTTAGTCCCAAATATTTAAAGAAAATAAAAAAACAACATTGAAATATGATGCAAGGTAAAGCCTTCTATTTCTTTATGTGGTTGTTTAATCTCTAAATTTGCTTTCACAACATTTCCTTTTTATCTCAATGTAACATCCAATTAAGACAACAAACAGGACCAGCAGCATCATTTGTGTGTCTGTTGTTGTTTTTACATGTAATTGGTTATTCTGACTCAGTGTGGCTCTGAGTCATTAGTGTGTTTGTCTCTAGCTGACATGAGTGATCCTGTTTGAAACTGCTTTCCAGAATGCAGAGGGCTATGGGCTGTCTTTGGGCCAGTGCAAGCCAGATGTAAGGGTTTGTCTGGTACAGCGTGTGGTGGGGAGCAGCCAGATAATTCTTTAGATATGCTCAAGCGCTCACGCTTCTCACAGAAATAGTTTTGTCATCATCACAAACTGAGCTCTGCTAACGTACCACACACTAGAATGAATGTGAGTCGTTTACTTGTGAAGTGCATCTGCAAAGAACAAGATGCACCATGTCTACCTCCGCATGAAATCGTGTGCAGGATTAGTGTCTCTTGCAGTTTAAATTAGTATGTCCGGTGTCTACACACAAAAAAGCCTCTTGTTTTCAGGGTCATTCTTTTATGATAAGATGGCATTAAATTCCATGACTCATAAAAACAGTCAGCCTAGCGTCATGCCATTGCCTTAGATGTAAAGCTCTAATGAAAAGTGGAATATTTTGTAATTGCACTGCTTTTATAATGGAATTCCTGCATATGCTTATATAAAGACATCTCTTGTTACCCACTTTTTGCTATTATTTAAACAAAGGGAAAATGTTTTAATGAACCAGGTGTGTGTGTGTGTGTGTGTGTGTGTGTGCGCGCGCGCGCGTGCATCCGTGCGTGCATGCATGGGTACACACAATGGGTAGCGTACTAAGGCATCCCATAGACCTCCTATGATGAAAATATTAACAGAAACACTGACGAGAAATGGCCCTTTAAATTTACAAACATTATCTTAATGAAAGTTGACGTGTGTGTGTGTGTGTGTGTGTGTGTGTGTAGTTTGCAATTGTGGGCCACCCTTGTGCAACTTAGAAAATATATACATAAGAAAATGATTTGGCAATTTACATAAATGAGTGGATAAATCCTTTGCTTTAACATTACCAGAGCTTTCAAATTGTAAATCAACATGTTATTTCCCTGGCGTTGAATAACACTAGGTTCTATGCACTGGTTAGGTTTTATTTTAAAGGACTGTGTGTTGAAGTCATGATTATGACTTCATTGTAAACTCTTTAGCTCTGCATGAGTCCTAACGAAAGGTGAATAATGAAAGGCCCCGGGGTTCAAAACCCCGGTAAAGGATGAGCACACAGGTTTTACCTACAGTATACTCTTTAATTAAAGCTCAATACCTGCCCAACATAACAGAAATACAAAAAACAACAGTTCAGAGTGTATTGTATATATTGTATATTATGCACAAAATGAGTTCTTTCGTTCTCCATTGGTTCTTGCATCTTCATCTGTTTCATGCATGCAGACTAATGCAGCATCATAGATAGCAACCCAACTATCATCCTGTCATCCTTTGCTGTTGTCTGGATGACAATGACAGTATTCAGCTTGTATTGCAATACCTCATGATGATAGGTAGGTATCGGCACGGTGTTTCGTTATAATATCCAAACTTGAAGAAGGAAAAGTCCCTTTTCATAAACTTGTTTAATGGATTGCATTCATCCTGAAAGACGGTTGAAAGCAAGATATGAAAACATTTATTTTCTCTGATAGTTTTTTTCCATGTTTAAATCGGTGATTTAACTTCTATAATTACACGATAGGATAGGCAACAATACTGTCAGTTCATTTCATCACAACGAGATGCAAAACATTGACTTAAACACTGACATTATTCTGAATTATTTTGGTAATTGTGTTGGGGTTTTTTTCACAGTGAAAATGGATATTATCAACACCACCCAAGCTGTTTACATGAAGTAATTAAAGCAGCCACCATCTGACATCTAGTTTCATGGCAGAGCGTTGAAGCCCATTAGCTGTGTAGTTGCATCATTTCTCTCACCGTGCCCGCTGTTGGTCCGGATGGGAAATGCAAAGTGAAAGTGGAGATTGGATCTAGTGTGCACCGGGCACGCACGGCTCCTTGATGAACGGATTGTGACATTTGCGTCATCAGGAGATTAGACTCGCCGCAGGTGTACTGCTGCACCCGCCGTCTTCACGTCGCCTCTGAATTGTCATTAGGCTGTACTGGGATGGTTACCTCATATCCATCTCTTCTCATGCAAGGGGATTTTTGGTTGCGATTGGCGATAGTTTGCAATACTTAACGTATGTATGTATGTATGTATTTACATGTGTATGTATGTAGAAATATGACTGGAATTGCTGAACAAAGAGCTTGTGTCATCTGTCCACAAATACTTTCGCCAGCCTTAATAACAGCGAGCTCACTGTCTGACAGGTTGTTATACCTCTGTGTCAGTACAGATTTGTCCATCCTCTGATCCCCTTGGGTTGCATCATCAGTGATGTAACCAGCGTTCACTGAGTGTTTTGGGTGTTTCAATTTAGGATGCTGTCATCCAAGTGGGGGTGAACTGGACAATTTCCTGACAGTTGAATTGCCATTTCATTTGTTATGATGCACCCAGGCTGCTGCTGCTCTTTTAACTGTAGTGGAGGTATATCCATGGGTTAGTTCAGCTGTTGAGACCGGCAAGTAACATGATGACTACAGACACTGGCCCTAAGACAGGCGAGGGGAGGGAGGGAGGGAGGAAGAGAGTGAGTGAGGGGGAGAGAGAGTGAGTGAGTGAGAGAGAGAGAGTAAGTGAGTGAGTGAGTGAGAGGGAGAGACTGAGTGAGGGAGAGAGAGAGCGTGAGAGCTCAAACACACACAACACGTGGAATAAAACATGCAGATTTTTAAGGGAAATTTTAAACGACACAATGCCTTATTCTACCATGATTTATTCTAATGAATACTCAGTTCTATTTAACGTTTAGCTGTAATGGGATGGGAAAGGTGACAGCTCCAGATATTTGGGAGATAACATCAATTTCCGAGTCATAGCAGTCAATTAGCGTTCTACGATAAGAAAATTAAGTTAGCAAATATCACACCAATCTATATCATTAATGGCTAGTGCCATACAATACATCCATCCATCCATCCATCCATCCGTTATCTGAACCGCTTACCCTGCTCTCAGGGTCGCGGGAATGCTGGAGCCTATTCCAGCAGTCATTGGGTGGCAGGTGGGGAGACACCCTGGACAGGCCACCAGGCCATCACAGGGCCCTCACACACACACACACACACACACACACACACACACCTAGGGACAATTTAGTACGGCCAATTCACCTGACCTACATGTCTTTGGACTGTGGGAGGAAACCGGAGCCCCCGGAAGAAACTCACGCAGACACGGGGAGAACATGCAAACTCCACACAGAGGACGACCCGGGATGACCCACCAAGGTTGGACCACCCCGGGGCTCGAACCCAGGACCTTCTTGCTGTGAGGCGACCGCGCTAAGCACTGCGTCACCGTGCACAATACACCAATATGTTATTGGGCTGACATGGTGTGGTCAAAGTGGGATTAGGTGGGACATTTGACTCATCCCACAAAATCAAAACGTCCAACTCAAGTGTAGGGGATGAAACCTTATTGGGACCAAATGAGCTCGTGTGATGTTTCTAAGCCTGAAATATCCATTATTTGGTGACCCATGTTCTAAATGATAAATTGTAGTATCCTATAACCATAGTAGGTGAAAGGCAGACTTACATATGGTATCCTATGCTGGGAGGAAGTAGGTCCTCTTTTTGGGAAAAAAGGCCCATACCATTTTTTTTAGGAGGCTGACTAGAAATACTGTCAGCCTACTAATGAAGAAATGTTTCTGTAACATAAGTGGATATTTTATGAGGGGTGAAAATTCTGCAAAAAAAAAAGAAAAAGAAAAAAGATGACATTCGGTTTTTTTAGGGTTACTCTCTCTATTCCAGTTGTTGTAATGCATGTGTCTCTATTCAGGGTTACTCTATGTTTTGCAGCACCATACTGAATCCTCACAGTAGTTGCTGCCTGATTGACTGGTGTTGAAAAGCAACGTCAATTCATAAATCATATTTGAGAACTAGACCAAAAACTGTATGTGCACCCTGGTCATTTAATAGCATAGTTACATTATCCCCACCTGTCTGTTCATGTGGAGGCTGCAAGCAGAGGTATCCTTCTCTAACACCATCTGTTAAAGTGTGTTGTTTCCTTCTACTAATGAGACTTTACAACTCGTTTCAACCCCTCTGGGCTATAAACTTTAATAATAACTTCAGCACGTAAGGTTATACATCATGCTCGGTCCGTTATTCCAGGTGCAACAACATAAACGACCCCTGTGTAAACAAGGAACTAAAACAATGGTTCCTAACAATAGTTCCTATTGTTACATCCTTTCTCTTTTCAGAGTTTCTTCTTTTTTAGAACCTTTAATACATTTTTTTAATTGTCTATCGCTGTAAACAATAAAATATAAACAAAACTCTTTGCTACTAACAGTGTACGAATATCAACATTCAAAATGTTTTTCATATTAACAATGACATATATTTATCAGTTACTTATAGCTCCTAATGAAAATGAACATTATCAACGACTGTGTATCAAAGTGCTATGGCTTCTCTTCACAGTTTAACATAACCAATGTTTAAATGAATACCTGAACTTGCAGATAACCAGGTGAACAAGAACGCATGTACACAACATTTGTGATTCACTTTTTTTTTTCATTCCTGCCCCCCCAAAGTCCATTAGCGCTACAAATCCATTCATCTGTGTGAGGTCACAAAGTCTTTGTATCGCTGCGGCTGCACAACAGAGCGGCCTGATCTGGTGGTAACAGGGTTAGCCCTGTCACCAGTGTCCTTGGTTTTGTTTCCTGCTAAGACACTGCGAGAAGGAACACTCTCTGAATGTCCGGGTTCAACACTCTCTGGCTGACTGGGGCTGCTGATCTCCATGTCCATAGTGTCAGTGAAGATTGCTCCTGGTGCATGCCTGAGGTGTCTGTGATTTCTCCTGATGACACCACCCGTGTGCAGTTGGACCTCATAGGATCTCCTATCGACCGGCCTCAGCACCTTCCCCACTCTCCAGCCAGTGTGGGGTGCGAGAGGCTGAACTCTCACACATTCACCTGGGGCAAGCGTGTCCAAGTCTTTAGCCGACCTGTTGTAGTATGCCCTCTGACGTTGTTGGTTATTTTGTAAGTCCTGTTTCACCTGCACAACTTTCGGCTGTAACAGGCTTGCCTTGGTTGGCAGTAGTGTTTTGGTACGGCGACTGAGCAGCCGCTGTGCTGGTGTGGTATCAGTACCCTGTGATGGTGTGTTGCGGTGGTCCAGAAGGGCGAGATAAGGATCCTGTCCAGCAGCCTTGGCTTTGAGCAAGAGTCTTTTTGCTGTCTTAACGGCTGACTCAGCTCTGCCGTTGCTTTGCGGGTAACCTGGTGATGAGGTTTTATGTTGAAATCCCCAGTCGACTGAACTTCTGGAATTCTTGTGACGAATACTGTGGGCCATTGTCCGAGATTACAATATCTGGGATACCTTGGCAGGCAAAATGAGCTTTCAGCTTCCGTATCACTGTGGTTGACTTGGTATCTGCCAGGTAATCTATTTCCCAAAAATTTGAGAAAAAATCCACAATTATGAGGTAGTCTTTGTTTTCAAACATGAACAGATCCGTGCCCACCTTTGCCCACGGCCTGCTTGGCACATCATGTGACATTAGTGTTTCTTTTTGTTGCTTAATGTCCATTGATCTGCAGATGTCACACTTTGCTATATATGATTTTATTTGGTCGTTCATGCCCTGCCAATAGACACACTCCCTAGCCCTCCGTAGGCATCCTTCCACACCCAGATGTGATGCGTGTAGGCGGCAAGTGAAGTCTTTCCTCAATGCATCAGGGATGACAGTGCGCTCACTCCTGAACACTATTCCATCTTGGTGGCTTAACTCCTCTTGGAATGAGAAGTAGGGCTTGATTTCCCTTGGTGTTTTTGACTTATCATCAGGCCATCCTTGCTGCATCATTTTGATGAGAAGCTGCAGTGTTTCATCCTCTTTTGTGGCAGATCGTATATCATGTAGCCTGTCTGCTGCGATAGGTTAAGTGTTGTGCCATGTTGACAGTCTAGTTCTGCATCCGGTGCACTCTCAGGAAGATAAGCTCTGCTCAGAGTGTCTGCTAGCAGCATGTCTCTACCTGGCACATATACTACATCTAGATCATACTTTTGTATGCGCAGCATCATTCCCTGCAGCCTTTTGGGTGCACTCAGTAGAGGTTTTCTCACTATTGTTTCCAACGGCTTGTGATCACTTTGCACCGTCACTTTTCGGCCGTATGTGTACTGGTGAAATCTTTCCATGCTAAAAACCATTGCTAAGAACTCCTTTTCTATTTGTGCATACCCACGCTCTGTTTGAGTGAGTGCTCTGCTTGCAAATGCTATTGGCTTACCCATCTGCATGAGCGCTGCGCCTAAGCCTGTGTCTGAAGCATCACACTGCACTGTGAGTTCCTCATCTGGGTTGTAATATTTCAGTACTGGGACCTTTGCTATAGTCTCTTTCAGTTTGAGGAAAGCCTCCTCGTGCTGTGCTGTCCAGTTCCACTCCCTGTTTTTGTGTGTCAAATCTCTCAACACTATGCACTGGTCTGAGAGGTGGGGACAAAACTTGGCTAGATAATTTACCATACCTAGCAGCCTTTGCACTCCTTTCACATCAGTCGGTGCCGGCATCTTCTCAACGGCAAGCACTTTCTCTGGATCCGCCCTGAGTCCATCAGCCGTCAGGCGGTGTCCAATGTATGTGGTCTCCTTTTGTCTCAGCTTGAATTTGTCTTTGTTCAGCTTGATGTTCTTTTGTCTGCATCTTTCAAGAAACAGTCTCAGTTTTCCATCATGGTCCCGCTCAGCTTCCTCCTGTGTTTCCCCTTGGCCTGTGATCAGTACATCGTCAGCTATAATGTACAAGCCCGGTACACCGTCCAACGCTTGTGTGAGCTTTCTCTGAAAGATTTCTGGGGCCGGACTTATCCCCATTGGCATCCTCAGCCACCTGTAACGTCCGAATGGAGTGGCAAATGTTGTTAAATAGCTGGACTCCTCCTCCAGCTGCACATGCCAGAATCCACTCTTGACATCACACACTGTGAACACTTTTGCTTTTGACAAGTCCGGTAAAATGTCCTCAATGGTTGGCAGTGGGAAGTGACTGCGCTTTAGAGCTTTGTTCAAAGGCTTGGGATCGATACACACTCTTGGTTTCCCACTTGGTTTCTGTACCACCACCATTGCACTGATCCAATCTGTACTGCATTCCACAGGTGTTATGATCCCTCTTTGCTGTAGGTCCTGTAGCTCGTCCTTCAGTGGTTTCATCATGGCGACTGGGACCCGCCTCTTTGGCAGCTGTACTGGTTTCACTGTGCTGTCCACCTCTATTTTGTATTTTCCCTCGAGGCAGCCATCGCCAATGAACACATCAGCATACTCATCTTTAATTTGTCCCATTGTCCACTGTCCTGTTGTTGTTTCTGTTGTGACAATACTGTCTATTGTCATGATGTTTTCATATTGCACTTTTATCAATTTCATGGCCTCACTGGCTCTCCTACCCAGCAGAGGCACTGTACCGGCTGCATTCACCACCTGGAACTCTAAGCGATATAGCTTGTTGTTTCTCGGGTTTCTTATTTTCACTTTACATTTTCCCAGTGGTTTTAATTTGGTTTTATTGTACATTACTAGTACACTCTTCGTGTGTTCTAATTTGGCATCTGGATTCAGCAGGTTAATTGGGATGATATTGCAACTGGCACCACAGTCTATTTGGAATTTGATCATGTCCTTGCCTAGAAGCATGCCAGCATAGAGAAGCTGAGTTTTCTTCATTTTCTCAGTTTCTTTTATATCCTTTACAGTCTCTGCATGCACATCTTTCCCTGTGTCAGTCTCTACTGCATCCACAGTTTTTGTCTCAGTTTCAGTGACACAGGTGATAATATCTTCATATTCATCACTCTCAGATTCAGTTGTTATTTTACTCACATATTTCTTTTTCCTTAGTTCCGGTTTTGCTCTGCATTTTGCTGCAAAGTGGTTCTCTCTTCCACACTTTGTGCACTTCTTCCCAAACGCTGGGCACTTTTGTTTACTTTTCTCATGCGTTTTTCCACAATATCTGCACTCCACAGTGTTGCTCGTCTGTTTCCGATACTGTGCTCCTTGCACAGCATGTACCTCTTCCACCATCGATGCCGAGATGGTTTTCACATTGTCCTTTGAGAGCTCAGCGGCTCTGCACAGCTGCAAACATGTGTCCAGTGTCAAGTTTTTCTCTCGGAGCAGTCTTTCTCTTATGATTGTGTTGTTACCTCTACACACAATCCGATCCCGAATGAGCGAGTCTCTCACTGTCCAAAAGTTGCATGTTTTTGCCAACACTCTCAGTTCCATGACATAACGGTCTATATTTTCACTGGTGCCCTGGTTTCTTGTAAAAAAAAACGATAACGTTCCACAGTCTCGTTAACGCTGGGGTCGCAGTGATCATCAAACTTCTTGATAACGTCATCTAACTTCCATGCATCCTTCGGTGTGTCGCCCAGTAACGTGTCCATCAATTCCCTGCCGCTCTCCCCGACAAGATAGCTGAACAGTTTCACCTTCTGTTTGTCATCGGCGTCAGCCATGGCTAAATCCACATACAGAGCACACTCGTCCCTCCAGGCCTTCCATGTCTTCGAAAGGTTGCTTGAGTCCAGACATAACGTTTGCGGTGATTTTAGCCCATCCATGTCACACTAGCAGCTAATGCTAACATATACTGAACGTTGCTTAGCAACACTAACTGCTCTCCCGCTCCTAGAAAACCTTTCCGCACCAAACTTCAAACCGAGTCGTCCGCCGCTGCCACCTTGTTAAAGTGTGTTGTTTCCTTCTACTGATGAGACTTTACAACTCGTTTCAACCCCTCTGGGCTATAAACTTTAATAATAACTTCGGCACCTAAGGTTATACATCATGCTCGGTCCGTTATTCCAGGTGCAACAACATAAACGACCCCTGTGTAAACAAGGAACTAAAACAATGGTTCCTAACAATGGTTTCTATTGTTACACCATCCGACTTTTTTTCACAGTTTATTGCTAAGCAAAGATCTCAAGGTGATTTATTCTGTTGAACTGAAGAAGAGTAGCCTATAGGCTGTAATGTTTCAGTAAATTAGATTTTCACATTAATGCTCGTGCAAATTAGTTAGCGTTAGACTCTTTTGCACTGCTCATTTGCAGAGACGGTAAATGACTTCATTTAGGTCCATCGGCTGGCCAGTTGCGTCTGGGTTGAAACCAAAATAATCCCAAATAGGGGATTTTGTGTTCTTTTTCTGAACGAGCTCTTCCAAGCTTCGCGAATATATCGGGCTGACGGTGACTGGTATGATAATTTTGGCATATCCCCCGACCCTAATGTAGCCCCCCGTTACTGAGCCTCTCTCAGTTTACATGTATGTGTTTCGTAGGAGAGAGAGAGCATGCGCATGCGTTGACATGAGTAAAGCAGATTTGGGTGGGGGGCCCATTCACTGGACCTTTTCAGGGGCCCAGTCATTTCTGTGGGCAGGCCTCAGGAGTCACATCTTGAGTCTGCTCCAAAGGTCATACAGGGTTAAATAGCACACTGTAAAGAATCATCCAAATGGAAGATGTGACTTCTCTGAACAAACAGAAACAGTTCAATATGTGTTATTTGAATGCAGAAAGTATCATCATCATTGGTGGTCACTCGGGGTCGAGTATGACCGTCCTCTCTCTGGGTCCTCAGGTGGGCGTAGAGGCCGATCCTGGAGCCGCATAATGGGAGGACGCATGTGCATGACAGCTTTTTACGTGGAGAGGCTGATGCGCCTGCAGCCACCACATGGTCCTTGGCAGGGGGTTGACAGAGTCCAATGGCATGGAGAACCAAGACGATTGGGGACCACCCTCTGTTGCAGCCTTCATCCACCTTCACTGCCATTTTGACCTGGAGACATCTTCCGCCAGTTCCGCCATTGAGGTCTTTGTTGGATTGCGCTTCATCTGGAACCCCCCCCCCCCCCTGAACCTGCCCACCTTGGGTGACCCTACCAGGAGCCAAGCTCTGGACGGCATAGCTCTTGGGATCATTGGTACACACAAACTTCTCCACCATGACAAGGTGGTGATTCAGGAGAAGGTAGAAAGTATAGGAAGATATTAAAGGATTCTTTGAGAGGAATACAGGTTAATATGAGTTTTGAAGAAATATTTAAATGGCCTTCAGGATCTACGTGTTTCAGTTATTTATTTCAGTTTTTAAATGTGACAGGATTGCTAAGTGCAGAGAGCAGGTTTTTTGTGTTTGCTTTTTTTACACATATTGACTCGTATTCCTGTTCAGTTGGTTGTGGTAATGGACCACAAAGTTGTTTGCCATAAAACTTAAAGAGGACTTGAAGAAGACTTCTGGTATCTGTCAATACATCAGTGGATAAATATATGCATGTGGCGTTACACTGTGAGAGTAAATAAAATGCTACACCCTATGATTAACCATTTTTGAAGTCATTTTTGCTCTTACAGAAAAATGCAGTCAGATGTTTTGTCAAATTACAACAAACTTTACTCTGACATAAAGACTGTTCGGTTCTTTGTACATGTCATGCACTACAGTCACAACTAGGCACAAACTGAATTCCCAGTTTCACCTTTTGCACCGTGAAGCATCTGTGATGCATCTGCAGAGATAAATGGCCCGTTTTTGGGTGCATTGAGTTCTTTCATAGATAGATCGAGAGAGGTTATTTGAACATATGTCTACATAGGCTTTGTGCAGGTAAGTGTTTCACCACTCTGAAACTCCATGCAAGAGGTGTTCTTGAAAAGCCACATAGCTGCTTGAACACACATCAAGCTTTATCAAGGCACCCCATGTAACTGAAGCTGTGTGTGTGATACATATGTTCATATGATGAACCCTGTGGCTTTCCAAGCGCTGAAGTGCATTGGAAGGTTAGCCCACGTAAGCACAATAAGTGCTTTTATAATACACACTTTATCAGACTCCGATGTAAGCGGTTTCATCTTACCTGCAAGACGATAGGTATATGCATAGCTGTGCATCCCTTCACATTAAGTTATATACTTACCTATCTGTGCCCCATTTTCATAATAAGATAGCTTTGTTGCAAAATATACTTTCTAACCTTTTATTGACACGTGCATTACACAATTGGAATTGAATGAATGACCTAAGTGTGTGTGCATGTGTGTGTATGCATGAATGAATATTTTATATGCATTTTCATGTCCTGTCTTTAGAACCATCCCTTATAGAATTAAACAAAAAACAAAACAAAACAAAAAAAACCCCACCAAATGTATTCATTTGCTGCAGTGGAAATCCAAAATGTTCACAGGCATCCTGCTATAGAGTCACATTGTTTCAGAGACTTTAAAACCACTTTTGAGATTAGATGTTAGTCTCTCTCTATGATGTATGTCACAGTTATTTTTACATGTACTTATCAAAATAACAATGGACAAAAGACACAAGCAACTCCCATGCTCCAGTTAATAATGTCTAGCCATGTGGATGTATTGATTATCTCAAACTAG
This sequence comes from Lampris incognitus, assembly GCF_029633865.1. Lineage (NCBI taxonomy): Eukaryota > Metazoa > Chordata > Actinopteri > Lampriformes > Lampridae > Lampris > Lampris incognitus. The sequence goes on along the minus strand of NC_079213.1, from coordinate 17,896,489 downwards.
GAACAATTCTGCCTCAAATATTGAAGGCCTCACAGCAAGAATGTCATGGGTTCGAACCCCAGGGTTATCCAACCTTGGGGGTCGTCCCGGGTCATCCTCTGTGTGGAGTTTGCATGTTCTCCCGGTGTTTGCGTGGGTTTCCTCCAGATGCTCTGGATTCCTCCCACAGTCCAAAGACATGTAGTTCAGGTGAATCGGCCGTACTAAATTGTCCCGAGGTGTGAATGTGTCGGCCCTGTGATGGACTGGCAGCCTGTCCAGGGTGTCTCCCCACCTGCCGCCCAATGTCTGCTGGGATAGGCTCCAGCATCCCGTGACCCGACTTGGGATAGATGGCTTGGATAATGGATGGATGGATGGCTATTGAAAGCCTAAACATATTGCTATACAGAGTAAGAAGTATGGTTTTCTGTGTTGCTTAAGTATTTCACTTGACGATTTTCACTGAAAACTTTGAGACTGATCTCAGATTAAGGGCTGTCACTGTCAAACATACAGAATATTACTCTCACTATAGCACAGGAACCCGGGCACCCCCCCCCCCAAATCTTCATTCAACTCCCATCTGGTCACAGGTAGATAGTCTGGAAAAATGCATGCTTTAGCAGAAGTTTTGTCCCCTCTGTCATCACAGCTTTGAATAAAAGTACCCTATTAAATGGCATGCATATTTGTATGTAGTATATGGTAGTTCCAGTGAAACCACTGTCTTTCTGTATGGAGGTGTATATATGTGCAAATGTGAAATTGTATTCGTATATAATTAACTTGTTTTTTGATATACAGGCTATGGCAACACATTTCCACAAATAATACAATACATTATCTACCTGTCTATTGTCCTGACTGGATAATAGATATCAATATTTGAATTTTCAGCCCTCTGCAATACATCATCATTTGTGATCCTCATGTCAGGCCTGATTTTGCTGACATCTAGTGTAATAAATAGATAATTTTACGTCATCCAGCAAAAAAACAAAACAGCTACGTCACTTCCGTCCTTTTTCCTGTCTGGTTATTCCAGTCAACAAATGGGCAGTGCCAACCTGAATGAAGCGCTTCATCATGGGAAAGGTGGACTTTATTTGATAGGGTAAGAAGCATTTCTCAATTTTAAAAAAAGGCGTGTGTTTCACGGATCATTATTACGCAGGAGTGGTGGTTTATGTATATGTGTTTGGCCTGCACTGGAAAACCTACTGTTTTACTGCGCTAGCTAGCCGGATTGCTAACGAGCGACAACCTGTTTTTATAGCGGCTTCCAAAAGCAACTGTTTGGCTGAGAAACACACACCGTGTGTTCGATGTGCCCCTTTACAGAGTCAAACCCAGCGTTTAATGAGAGATTCATACTTGAAAAGTCCCAATGAGTTTAACACGACTTGTTTTAATCCATCATGTTACGGTTAACTGGGCTGCGGGTTTCAAACATGACCGGGTCCGTTTAGAAATCGATGGCGGCCCGGAGTAACGTCTTGCTCTCGACGACGTCTTTCAGCCATTTCTCCCTGAATCTGGATTTACCGGCCGCATGCACCGACCTGTTCGCCTCTACCTGGAAATTAACCTGCACAGGCAAAGTTTGGTCTCTGATTTTGGAGACGTCGATCACGAAGTAGACGCAGGCCGTCGCTTTGGGTATGGGTGTCCGGGGAGTAGGGATGCTCCAGCGGGACCGGTAGTGGTGGAGGGTGCGGTACCCCTCGTCCTCCGTACGGAGGAACTCCAGGCTGAACAGCCAGCTGGGGTGCACCTCCCAGGTGCGGATGTACTCCGCGATTTGATCCTTCCCCACTTCGACGGTGAAGTCTTTGCAAGCCACCCAGCAAACATCAGTAATCCCCTGGTTGGTGTTAGAACCCTCTGAGTCGCCATTCACCACTTGTTTACATGCGAAACTCAAACTGGGGGACAGCCGAGCCTCCTCCATTTTCCCCCCTCGTTGTTGAGCTGTTTGCTTTATATTTTGTCTGAGATCCAGTCGAGAGATTAATGGAAATATTATTTTTCAGCGCTGTCGTCAGTCGACAGGTTCACGTTTAAATATTGAGCGTCAACATCCGCTATGTTGTTTTGATAGGTTACTATGGTCACCACGGAGGGGTGGAGTGTATTTTAATGGCAGGACTGAGCCCTCTGTTGGCTGTCTTTTTACCTACAGTGTATTACATTTATACATACATTGATGAGCCAAAACATTATGACCACTCACAGTTGAATCAAATAACTTAGTTAGATGGTAGAGTAGATTAGATGGAAAGCGAATAATCAGTTCTCGTAGTCAATGTGTTGGATGCAGGAGAAATGGGAAGGAGTAAAGACCTGAATGACTTTGACAAGGGCCACATTGTTATGGCCAGATGACTGGTTCAGAGCATCTCTGAAACGGCAAGGCTTGTGCTCCTGGTCAGCAGTGGTGAGTACCTACCGACAGTGGTCTGAGGAGGGACAAACCACAAACCGGCATCAGGGTGTTGGGCTCCCAAGGCTTATCAATGCATGAGGGCTATGAAGGCTATCCAGTCTGGTCCGAACAGACAAAATGTCTACTGTGGCACAAGTCACAGTAAATTTTAATGATGGTTACAGGAGGAATGTGTCACAGCACAACAGTGCATCTCATCTTGCTGCGTAGCCACAGTCTGGTCAGAATGCCCATGATGACCCCTGTCCACCATCAAAAGTGCCTACACTAGGTATACAAGTGTTGGAACTGGACCATAGAGAAGTTGAAGAAGGTCGCCTGATTTGAAGAGTTACATTTTCTTTTAGATCACGTGGATGGCCATGTACATGTGCACCGTTTACCTGGAGGAAGTGATGGCACCAGGATGCACTGTGGGAAGACGATAAGCTGGTGGCGAGAGTGTGATGCTCTGGGCAATGTTCTGCTGGGAAACCCTGGGTCCGGCCATTCATATGGATGTCAATTTGACACGTGCTACCTAAACTGACCAGGTACACCCCCTTCATGCCAATGGTATTCCCTGATGGCAGTGGCCTCTTTCAGCAGGATAACACACCTTGCCATACTGCACACATTTTTTGTGAATGGTTTGAGGGACATGCTGATGTGTTCAGTGTGTTGCCCTAGCCTCCAAATTATCCAGATATCAGTCCAATTGAACACCCGTGGGATGTGCTGGACCAGCAAGTCCAATCCACAGCGATTCCACCTCGCAACTTACAGGACTTGAAGGATCTGCTGCTAATGTTTTGGTGACGGATACCACAGGACACCTTCAGGGGTCCTGTAGAATCCATGCCTTGGTGGGTCGGCGCTGTTTTGGCGGGACATGGAGGACCAACAGCATATTAAGCCTGTGGTCATAATGTTTTGGCTCATCAGTGTATATATTTGTACATTTCAGTACATATGTATATCTCCTCTATGTATATATGCATATCACATTTGTATATTTATATTTGATGGATCTCTGGGTACATATGTACCCACTATGTAACCACTATGTGGTAATAGCTCATACTCTAATACTTTGCTCATACTTTGGGGTGACTGGCAAAGTGAAAGGATGTAATGTTAATTTATTAAATTATATTTTAAGCCATGCAAGGTTTGCTGTTAAGCTAAGGAGGAATATAGCCCATTATCAAAAGAGGAAAGCTGAGGTGTGGAATATTTTTAAAAGTATTACAGAAAGAGATGTTAATTGTGGAGGGGAGCACTTTTATTGTGATTGGAGGATGATGTTGGATTTTGGTTAAATAGTGTAGCGTGAATGGTTGGTATATGTGTATTTTTTTGTTTGATTTCTTTGATTTGGTGGAGAGTCTGTAGGCTGCAAGTCATGCCAAAGCCTGCAGGTTACCACACTATTTTTCTGTCTTGTCTACCTGTGTTTTAATTTTTAATTCTTATCCTCTTTGATTCTGTAGAGTTCGATGGGTTTGTGAAATATTTTGTTTCCCTATTGGTTTAAAATATGTATGTTGTATTTTGATTGTTTTTTTTCCAATAAAATAAAATAGAACAAAAAATAGTTCATACTCTCTGGGTACAACCAGAGTATGAGCTATTACCACGTAGTGGTTATTGCCATTTGCACATTATCTGCTGCCATGAAGATATGGCCATTATACATGTGCATGCTGTGTATCCTATATATAATTTGTGTATTCTATATCCATAGCGCTATTGCTGCTGTGACATTGGAATATTTTCCTTTGGGACTAATAAAATGTCCTCTTTATCGTACCTCACCTTGGTTTCCACATTTTTATTTCTGTTCTTTTTTTACATTTCCCGTGCTTATTATAGCTTGAGATACTTTTTTTTCATTCCTTTTTCTTTCTTCTTTTTTGTCCAGATATCGTTGTAACATGGACCAAAACTTTTTGCCAACTAAAATGAAGAGTCCACAAAAGCAACTGTAACCCATGGCAGGGTGTCTGTCAGAATGGCACATTGGTGTACATAGGCCCTCTCAAGCCTAGACTGTAGGCCAGACTACTGTTGAACACTTTAATAGCCACCATTGCTGTGCCCCGTGAGCTAGCATTTCATATGTCGCGGATCAGGACCACGCTGGACAGCGTTACCAAAGCGGTCGGCGGTACAGACCTCATCTCCAAGATCTCTCGCCTCAAGCCTGGCAGTTCTGTAGTTGGTGCTGCCCATGTGGACAAAATTCTGGTCAAAGCAGAGCCCCCAGCCTCCAGTGACACGGCTGCTGCCATGCCTGCTGCGGAAAGCAACACGGCCACTAAACCAACAGAGCAAAACCAGAACAAAGCAGCTGAGGAAGAGCCAGACAAAAAACTGCATCCGGATGCAGAGAAGCCTTTTGTTGCCAACAAAATATCCAAGTCCAATTTAGCATCTATGGCTAGTGAGTCTGCAGCAACTTCTTCCTCCACTGTGGCCAAACAGACTCTGCAGCTGTTCCACCCTGCAGCCCTCTCAACCAACATGGATGAGACCTACAACACACTGGCTCAGCATGTCAACAGCTACTTTGGCACCGACACACACACACAGGGGGAAGATGGCAGCAGCAGCCAGTGGCAGCAGCACCAGCAGGAGGATGAGAAAATCCCTGTTGATGAGCCTATCCTCAACCAGGGTCCTCAGAACACCGGAGAGCACCATCTTCATCTGACACCTGTGGCAGAGGCCAAATCTGTGGAACCAGCAGCTGCCTCTCCTCTCCCTCTGCCTGCCATGGAGAAAGTCAGCCCTCCGGTTGGAATACCCTCCCCAGATTCCACCACAATCGAAGGTGTGGCTTCTTCTGCCCCCCCACCCTCTGCTTCTTCTAAGAAAGGCTTCACTCACTATCTGTCCTACCCTCGGCCCAGAGTTCAGGCATTTGTGGGCAGCTACATCGTACCGCTGGTCCCCAAGTTCAGGGGGGACTCCAAAAACATCACCAATGAAAAAGACAAGTCCTCACCATCTTCCCTGGAAGAGGTCACCATGGCCAAGACAGGGGAAGTGGTGGAGAGCGAGGAGGAGAAGGCAGAGGATAAGGCCAAGAAACTGCTGCTGACTCAAAGGGAGAAGGTAAGATGTTTACAATAGTAAATAAAACGATTCAGTCTAAAAGTTATTTTTACAGTGATAAAAAAGAATTGGATCTATTGAAACACTAATAAAATACATAACAGAAAAATACAGAATCTCTGCAGGTGATTAAAAAGAGGGTCTTGTGAGAGAAATTCTCACAACAACCAAGCAAGTGGCTTTGCTTTGGTGGGGAGTCTGTAGGTGGCTCATTTCTCGTTCAGATCATTGCCAGGGTGAGTGTGGACAACAGGACTAGAGCTCTGGTGAAAGGCCTGCAGAGGGTCATCGACATCAGGCTCCTCACCAGTCGAGTGGAGGAGCTCAGCTACCATCTCCTGGAGTTTCCTGAGACACGAGGTGTAGCCATCAAGGTCGGTGTGTGTGTGTGTGTGTGTGTGTGTGTGTGTGTGTGTGTGTGTGTGTGTGTGTGTGTGTGTGTGTGTGTGTGTGTGTGTGTGTGTGTGTGTGTTCATTTCTGTGTATTTATTTGAGCTGCATAATACTGACAAAAATCACAAGCCTTTACAAATTGGAATTTATAAAGCTAGTATAGTATTACCTTCTTAAATTGTACATGAGAAAAAAAAATACCCTGTCATTGCAACTACAGTAAGAAATGCTTATTTCCTTCCTGGTGAATATTAGCTACTTATGTTTTGCCTCTTTACACCCTGTCAGTCTTGTCTGTATTTCCCTCCTCCCCTTGGGTGAACTGGATGGCAGTTGTTGATGCAGAGCAAATTGTGGTGTGGTTGGATAAAGTGAATTCCTCTGTGAAAAAGTGAATTTGTGGATTGGAGGATTTGATCTCACTTGCTTAATTTGTCTCAAAAATCCCTAAACAAAATGCAAGCCAAATCCACATGTGATTTGCTATTCACAAATGCAGATTCAAAACTTTGACTGCAATGTAAAGATATTATTTGCAGAATAATATGGTTTAAATTTAGAAATTATTTTCTTCAGATAGAAATTGATAGGTAGCCTGTTTGTGTCTAGGAAAAGATATTCATAGTTTACCGTACTTATAACACATGATGATACAAATGATAATCTCTTGCATTTATTCATTGTTTCTCTGTATTTATTTATTCTGGAACAAAATTGATTTCCCTATGCCACATGGTACTTCTCAAATTTATCAGTGCATTATAACATCTTTGCTTCATCTTCCTTGCTATGCATCTCACTAGGAGAGAGTGCTACCCTGCCTGCTGCGTCTGCGCCAGGCCAGAAATCCTCCTCTCCAGGCTGCCGTCAGAGAGGCGTTGGCCCTGGTGGGTTACAATGACCCAGTCAAAGGCAGAGGAATTAGGGTCCTGGCCATCGACGGAGGGGGAACAAGGTAAAGTCACACTGGGAGGGGGAAAAAAAGGATACAACTCCATTTAGAACGAATGAAATAATCTCACCCCATTTGCAAACTTGTTTCTATGCATCTGAAGAAAAAAAGGACAAGTAAAAGTCTATTTTAAAGTTTTTTTGAATCGTGAAAGTCTACCATGTAAGACCAACACTGGCATGGCAAACAGGCTCTAACCAGAGTAGAAAAAGAAGTGGGAGGCCGCGTTGCACAACTGAGCAAGAAGATAAGTACATTAGAGTCTCTAGTTTGAGAAACAGACGCCTCACAGGTCCCCAACTGGCATCTTCATTAAATAGTACCTGTTAGAGCCTGTTTGTGCTGTCCTCTGAAGGGAGTAGTACACACCGGTGTAGGAAATCTTCAATTTCTTAGCAATTTCTCGCATGGAATAGCCTTCATTTCTAAGAACAAGAATAGACTGTCGAGTTTCAGATGAAAGTTCTCTTTTTCTGGCCATTTTGAGCGTTTAATTGACCCCACAAATGTGATGCTCCAGAAACTCAATCTGCTCAAAGAAGTGCCCATCCAACCAATCCAACTTGTGGGAGCTGCTTCTGGAAGCGTGGGGTGCAATTTCTCCAGATTACCTCAACAAATTAACAGCTAGAATGCCAAAGGTCTGCAATGCTGTAATTGCTGCAAATGGAGGATTCTTTGACGAAAGCAAAGTTTGATGTAAAAAAAATCTTATTTCAAATACAAATCATTATTTCTAACCTTGTCAATGTCTTGACTCTATTTTCTATTCATTTCACAACATATGGTGGTGAATAAGTGTGACTTTTCATGGAAAACACAAAATTGTTTGGGTGATCCCAAACTTTTGAACGGTAGTGTATATATAGTCCACTCATACTGGCTCTGTAAAGCCGTTTAATGTATTGCATCTTGGTTGCAGGGGACTGGTGGCCCTGCAAACTCTCCATAAACTGCAAAACCTGACCGGAAAACCTATACACCAGCTGTTTGATTATATCTGTGGTGTCAGTACAGGTAATTGCTACACCTTTTGATGCTTTTTTTCCTGTTTTTATTCTCTTTTTTTATTTTCACATAGTCTGTGCCCTTATCCTCCAGCCCCAACCCCATATTCCCCTTGAATTGGTGCAAACAGCAATTCACATGCACATACTAAACATAATTTTTGTGCAGAAATATGCACAGATCATCAACTCGAAGGTCTGACATTTCATTTGGGTCAAATTCATTGAGGGTAACTGTAGGGAGTGAAGATATGATTTTACTCATCAAGACGCTGTTTTTTTTCCTTTTTAAAGCATCATACTCCCCATACACCCATACCCATTTTAAGTATGGGTGTCTTTTAGGTATGGGAGCATAGTTGCTCAGGTGTGCTTAGCATCTATGCTCTTCTTGAACATTATGCTGCTTCACTGATACAGTTACAAACATTCAAACCTGGAAGTTAGCCAGTATAACCACAGTACTCTGTTGTTGGCTACTGAGCAGATGGTTCAAGTTCAAGTTTATTTGTCATATATGACAAGTATACACTTACACTTATTCTTGTAACAAGCTACTTGTTTTGCTGGCTCAACACAAGTGGAAAATAAAAGTACTTAGAGAAATCAAAGTGACGTTCTCAGTGATGTTACTGCAAAAAGTTTCCCTTTCTACCCTCTAGACCCCCCCCTCCCCTGCCCAGTCTACAACAAGGCGATTTTCCAAAATATTGAATAGGCCAGTCACTTATATTGCCACTCAAATCACCTGCTTGCTAATTTGTGTTTTACACACACTGTTCTCTCTGCTGTAGGTGCCATCCTGGCGTTCATGCTGGGGGTGTTCCAGATCCCCCTGGAAGAATGTGAGGACATGTACAGGAAACTGGGCTCAGACGTCTTCAAGCAGAATGTCATCGTGGGAACAGTCAAGATGGGCTGGAGCCATGCCTTCTATGACAGTGAAGTCTGGGAGAATATCCTCAAGTCAGTCAGCGGGACACTCTTCCCACCCTTCTCTCTCCCTATTATGTGTTTTTTCTGTTTCACTTTCCTAATTTTTTCCATGTTGCCTGTAATTTTACACCTCTTCTTTCTGTGTTTCTTTTCCTTTGTCCCGCCATCATTCCTCCCAACCTACCGTTCTTCATTCCCTTCTGGTGTTGGTAATAACTAAATCATAGAGGAACAGATGATACCAAATTTGTTTCAAGTTTCTCCTCGGATTCTTTCTAGGGAAAGGATGGGCGAGGGGCTTATGGTGGAAAGTGCCAGAGATCCAAACTGCCCTAAAGTAAGCCCCCCTTTTTTTCCTGCTCCACAATACACAGACAGAAACATGCACAAATCTTAATTCAGCATGTTCTTTTGCCAATGTTCTCAGAACACCTCATACAAATGTGTTCATCAGTCCCATGTCTTCAAATTAATAATGTATTAATTCCCAGCTGCTTTTATCTCTTCTTTTGTCTTAATTACCCCCTGTCCTGTCTTTGGAAATACACCAGTTTGAAAAAAAAAAACCTTTTATAAAGGGGAATGGAGACATTTTACCTCATTGTGCTTACCTCATCTGGCAACCAGGTGTCGGCAGTGAGCACTGTTGTGAACAGGGGTCTGCCCCTGAAGGCTTATGTGTTCAGAAACTACAGGCTGATGCCGGGGGTGAGGTCCCACTACCCGGGCGACTGCAAACACAAGTTGTGGCAGGCCATCCGGGCCTCCTCTGCTGCCCCAGGCTACTTCCAGGAGTTTGTCCTGGGCAAAGACCTCCACCAGGTATAAAACAGAGCCTAGAGACTTGGGTTTATTAGGCTGGGTTTCATGTAGTCCATTTTTTGAGTTTCGTTACCGTTTGCAAACTAAATGACAGCAAAATAATGTTTTTTAAGGCAGACAATGACAAAATAATGTTTTGGTTTTGTTTGTGATAGTCTCTTCCTCCTCTGAATACCATTTGAAAAGTAAGCTGTGATACCAGATGTACAATGATTATGACACCAGCTTTGGGCTGATCACATGGCTGTCCCCTCACTGTGTAGTTGGAGCGATAAGAAAGCAATGTGAGCAGTGATGCCACAAAAATGTGATCAAAACCCTCCTCTGTGTTATTAATATGAACTGTGACTCAGATCGCTATTTTGATCTCCACAGCCCATCTCTCAAAATGAAATACTGTTCAGACCACTGGAGTTTAGCATGAAACAACCATATCCTGGGAATCAAACCAATCAATACACATCCATTATGTAGCTAGATTTCCTTAGAGGCTATGCCAAGACCAGATGCCATTAATTTTGTTGTGTGTGTGTGTGTGAGTCAGTATCAGAGGACTGAAGTGGATGGATGTGCGCCTCACACTGTTCAAATCTCTCCTAACCTTGAAGGCAATCTGTTAATTGGTACAATTAGCTCCGCAAGGAATCAGGATTTTGTGTGTGTGTGTGTGTGCGCACGAGAGCCCATCACCAGTCATTTACCCTGCCAAAGTGTCCATAAGCAAGACACTAAACACCTACCTACTCCCCCATTTTTGGTGACGCCTGATGAGTGTCAGTCAACTAACTGATGTAAAGTTGGCCTGCACTTCTGGTGGATACGCGGTATGAGATGATGGATCGAGACGATATTAAATTGTGCAGTGCTATGTTGAATAGCAGCCTCACTGGCCATCTGCCTAATGAGCCACACTCCAACCCTTTGAATTTTCACATTGATGAGTGATGCAGTTAATTAGTTAATGGAGGCAGTTTTTTCTCTGTCAAGTCGATATTGACTGGGTAATTTTACCTGTGTTTCAGGTAATTAAAACTGCTTTCAAAAGGCTGCACTTTGTGGTTAAAACCTCTTCAACCAGACTCGTATAGATTATTTTCCTCCTCAAAAATTGCACACGGTTGCCAGTGATAAACAAACCAGGAGAAGCATCAAGAAACAAAGCTTTTTACCCTTTAGTCTTTTATTTTTTAATTGCGTGGTGCTTCTCCATCATACATAACCTTTCTGAACATAGAGGAATACTTGTCGCCAGGATTCTTAGCTTGTTGTAGCTGTGACCCATATTTCTGGCAGCTTGTAATGTTAGCGACAATTAAATTTAAACCAATTCAGCTGTGCTCCCTGCAAGTCATTCTGGTTAAAAGCATCTGATAAGATCCTAAAAAGCAAGATGTAGATATTGAAGTAGGATTATCGTAATTCCCTTATGTATTCCAGTTTATTTGGTACCACTTGGGGTCTGATTGTCTAAAGCCGATGGTCTCTGTGGCAACATTTGGCATTAAGCCTGCCTCAGAGAAGCTTGAATTTGATGACCCCAGGCAGAATATGCCCTTTCCATTCTTCTTTCTCCCCTGTCATCTAATAAAGGACTCCCAGAAGACAGCCTTTGGATTGATATGGTCAATAGAAGATCCTAATCCCTAATCCCATTTTGCCTATTTACTGATTTAGGCTTTGATTTTTCTTTGCAATGAGGATTACGTACAACAAACAGCCGGCTAGTTGTGGGCTTGATAAGCCTTTGACAGCCACACTCCCTCTTCATTCATCCAGATCAGGGCAGGAAGCTATTTCCCCCCCCCCGATGTTATACATCTCCCACAGGCGGCACGGTGGCGCAGTGGTTAGCGCGGTTGCCTCACAGCAAGAAGGTCCTGGGTTCGAACTCCGGGGTTGGCCAACCTTGGGGGTCATCCCAGGTCGTCCTCTGTGTGGAGTTTGCATGTTCTCCCTGTGTCTGCGTGGGTTTCCTCCAGGTGCTCCAGTTTCATGTAGGTCAGGTGAATCGGCTGCACTAAATTGTCCCTAGGTGTGTATGTGTCGGCCCTGTGCTGGACTGGCAGCCTGTCCAGGGTGTCTCCCTGCCTGCCGCCAAATGACTGCTGGGATAAGCTCCAGCATCCCCGCGACCCTGGTCAGGATAAGCTGCTTGGATAACAGATGAATGGACATCTCCCACAATGGTGGGCACAACCCACATTTCCCCAGTTATCGGTACATTTCCAGTGGCGGACAACAGGACAAACATATCAGCCATGAGTCAAATTTACCAGAGGTTGGCTTGTGGCTGATATTCAGCTCCCACTCTGCTCCCACAGCAGTACCTTGGAGGAATAATGGCAGTGGTGCCTGTTACCATTTATAGACTCGTGGACCAGTGCCCTAGCTTAACATAGTGTTACTTTGCCAGAGAAATCCCACCGTCGACAACATCACAAATCTGGTGTTATAGTGAGATTGTTATCAATATGCACATGGCTGTCACCGGTTTGGCTCTGAAATGGGTGAAGTTAGCAATTTAATTCACTGCTAGGCTGTAAGATGTATAATATGCTGTCCTTTGGGCTATTTTCTGTAGGAAATGTAGATATAAAAAAAAGGTGGAAGAACAAGGGGCCTCATTCATCAACCATTGGTACTTACAAATTTGTTTTTACACACCCATGGAATTTTTTGTAGCTCTCAAGATCATCTGACAGTCAGAAACAAAGCCTGATGATTATTTGTAATTCCTTCCCCCTAACATACGTATATTGTCTACCTCTTACAACAAGCAATCACCCAATTGCTGTCTACATTCAGGGGTTACCCAGGCGCTACACTGGTCTGTGAGACAAATCTCAGGGCTGAAAAATCCCATGGGGGTGTAAGAACAAATTTGGACATACGAACGACTAACGATTGATGAATGAGGCTCATTGTTATTTAAAAAAGGTGTGTGTGTGTGTGTTCCCATTCCGATCTCTTTAAAAAGGCTCTGTTTCCAGTTTTCTGTGTTTATGGAAGGGAAAGGAGACTGGGGGGGGGGGGGGGGGGGATAGAAAATTGGGAGTGTGAGTGAGTTGTGTTGGAGCTGCATTGCCGCCTACCTGTCTCACTCCCACCCCAGTTTTCAACACATGCAGTGGTATTTCTCAGGAGAATTTTGCCATCGCAGTTGATCAACCCCCCCCCCCCCACACACACACACACACACACACGCGCGCGCACGCGTGCGCACAGTAGACTCATTCCCAGATTTTCCATATCAGAGTTGACCTGTTTTTCACTGCACAGTGCTGCCTTGTCATGGCAATACATTGTTCTTGCGGACAAACAAGAGTGTAGGGTACGCACATCCAAAAAAAGCTCTTACAGGTGCTGGATCAAAAATCAAACTAAAGGCAAAAATCAGACAAAACATCCACACACTGTGCCACTGGGTCCCAGCAATTTTAATTGAGCAACGTTTCGATCTGACAGAGATCTTCGTCAGGCATTGTCAAATCACCAACACAAACCAGAACAAGTGATATGTAGACACAAACACATTCATCACTCAGGTGATTATGATAGGCATGATTGAGAGCCAATCTACTCTCAAGCTGGACCAATCAGAGTAGAGTTGGACTGATACTCCCACATGGGAGTGTGCCTCTATTAAAAGGGCAAAAATAACTAGAAACATCAAGATCAACAATAAAAAAAAAGTCTACCTTTTCTATCTATTTTTCTATATAATAGTTTTATAATAGTTACTAGGCATCACAGTGACAAAGTGGTTATCATGGTCGCCTCACAGCAAGAAGGTCCTGGGTTCGAACCCCGGGGTTGTCCAACCTTTGGGGTCATCCCAGGTCATCCTTTGAGTGGCGTTTGCGTGTTCTCACCATGTCTGTGTGGGTTTCCTCCGGGTGCTCCACTTTCCTCCCACAGTCCAAAGACATGTAGGTCAGGTGAATCGGCCGTACTAAATTGTCCCTAGGTGTGAATGTGTTGGCCCTGAGCTGGACTGGCGGCCTGTCCCCGATTGGGATAAGCGGCTTGGGTAATGGGTGGATGGATAATAATTACTTATGTGATTTATGATGTATTTTTGACTCAACTTATGTATTGGATTTAATATGTTCCTGTTGGAAATTGACCTTGATGTTTCTAGTTGTTTTTGCCTTTTTCATCGAGGCATGCTCTGTTCCCCATGTGGGAGTATTAGACAGTCCAACTCAGTTTGAGAGTAGATTGACTCTCAATCATGCCTATCATAAACACCTGAGTGATGAATGTGTGTGTGTCTCAATTCAGGGGCCGCATCCTCTAAAGGATACGGTCTACAAAGGTGTGTCCTTTGTAGACCGCCAAGGCCAAACCGAGCGTTGTTAAAATGAGACGGTCTGGTCTAAGGAGGATTTCCTATTTGTGTCACCAGCTGTTCCCGCCTTTACCCTTGCGTCACAAAGCGCCGCTCCTGTCGCCTAGCAACCTTGACAGCTGCAGTTGACAAATGGTAGTGGAAACAGAACCACAAATTTCAATTTAAAAATTTTTTTTTTTTTAATTGTTTTAACATTTAATGATGACCATTTTGCCAACTTTAGCACCACTAATGTCTAGTAACTTTGCCTGTTATTTTAAGTAAAATTTGAGGTTTTAAGGCCCCTTGTTTTTGTTTTTTTACATTTGTATTAGCAATCGAGTGAGTTGAAACCCAATAGTCAAGTCAAACTTTATTTATATAGCACATTTCATACACAGGGCAACACAATGTGCTTTACATAAAATGACAATACAACTGCAACTCAATCATAAAAGTGCAAATACAGAAAATAAATATGCATATCAGCAGGTGTTGGTGCAGAATATACAAATATCAAAATATACAAAGCAAACACACACACCAAAAACTTAGCCGTAGGCTGTTTTACAACGGTTTGTAACCTGTTTTTAAATGTGTCCATACTCATCATCAGCTGTGCTCCTATGACCTCCATAGGTTACGGAACTGATGATGATGATGATGATGATACTTAGATTTAAAAGTGTAATCGTCGGCCACTGCTGGAGTTGGAGACACCATTTACTTGTGTAAAAAAATCTGATCATCATCAGCGCACAGTGAATGTTGGGATAGGCTGGGCTGCGAAGGAGCCATCCGTTGTGTCCTTAACATTCTGACAAATGAAGGCCGTATTTGAAGGAGTCCTCGGAATGGGACAGCCTTGGCGCGGTCGGAATTGGACAGCCTTGGCGCCGTGCTGTGACGTAATCGGTCTCCAAATGCAGCCTTCGAAGGATGCGGCCGCTGGATTGGAGCGCAGAGTATATATATCGCTTGTTCTGCTTTGCGTTGGTGATTTGACAATGTCTGATGGAGATCTCTGTTAGATCGAAACCTTGCTCAAGTAAAATTGCTGGGAGCCACTAGCACAGTGTGTGGCTCTTTTGTCGAATCCATTGTTCTTATACCTTAGCCTGACGTCCATTGGTTTTGTTTCTGTCGGAGGGTGCTGTATGATAATGTTTACAGACTTTATAAATCTGAGCTCTTTGACGTGTACACACACACACACACGCACACACTCTCTCTCTCTCTCTCACCGGATGCATACACACAAAATTGTAAGGAAGGACCACATGGGCCAGAGGTGTAAATGGTGGTGAAAGGATTTAAATGTGCCAATATGAGTACATGCACACGCTTGGGTAATCATTGCATGCTACAGACAAATAAGAGCTACAAATACAAACAAATAAGAGCTAGACTCGAGTCTCTAGCTCTTATTTGTTTCTGTGACATTGTGTTGCTCTTTGCGTGCTGTAAATTGTGTTGTATCTTTGTGTGTGTCTGTTCGTTTTGATTTTTTTTTTGTGTGTGTGTGTGATGTGATTGGAGTCGCTGGGTTGAGGGGTCAAGGGTCAGATTAGAGGAGTAGCGGGAGAAAATAGTTTACCGCCTTTACAATTCCGACTTTGTCTCAGCTTTACATTGGGCTGAGTTTGAGAATAAAATGAGACTTGTTATTGTGAAAAGAATGAAATGGGTGATGTTGACCAAGGTCAGCGGGATAGCTGTCCTGTAACTGAATGTCCCATGTGTGGAGAAAAACCCCCACAAAAGGACAGCGCCTAAAGAGGCTCTTAACAGAAGCATCAAAAGAGCCTCCGGATGTTTTGTCAGTGCGCAGGCTTCATCTTTACACATGGAACAGTCTGTTTCGGCCTTATGCACTCGTACTACTTTTTGGAAGCCTCATATTAAAAGCGCAAACAAGGGGCGTCTGGGTAGCATGGCAGTCTATTCCGTTGCCTACCAACACGGGGATCCCCAGTTTGAATCCCCGCTTTACCTCCGGTTTGGTCGGGCGTCCCTACAGACACAATTGGCCATGTCTGCGGGTGGGAAGCCGGATGTGGGTATGTGTCCTGGTCGCTGCACTAGCGCCTCTGCTGGTCAGTCGGGGCGCCTGTTTGGGGGAAATAGCATGATCCTCCCACACGCTACGTCCCGCTGGCAAAACTCCTCACTGTCAGAGGAAAAGAAGTGGCTGGCGACTCCACATGTATCGGAGGAAGCATGTGGTAGTCTGCAGCCCTCCCCGGATCGGCAGAGGGGGTGGAGCAGCGACCAAGACGGCTCGGAAGGTAATTGGCCAAGTGCAATTGGGGAGAAAAAGGGGGAGAAATCCACAAAAAAAAGCGCAAACCTTTCTGCATCGTTGGCTGTAACTGACAGAGCATGAATTTGAGCAAATTATTTGATCGCTACCTTTTCACCCATTAAGAGTCATTCCAAATGAACAAAAAAACTAGCTAACTTTTTAAAAAATGTTTAAAAAAATGGAGCTCTGTATTGAAAATCTAAAAAATTTTGTTGACTGGTATTTTGGGCTGTCTTATTTTGACGTTGGAGATGTTTAAACTGGCAGTTTATTTCTTCCACCTCCCTGTGGAGGAGTTTAAGTGTCCCTTGCCCTCTAGTCTGTGGGGGTGGTGAAGAAATCTTCTGTGCCATACTCCCTCCCACAGATCCCCATGTGTACATTATTGTTTCAGTAGTCTAGTCTTGGCCAAGCGCAGCCCGAATTTAAAAGCCTGTCAGTGGTCGGCTAAGCTCCAAGACTGGACTTCGGAGTGACTGAAAGAGAACGGAGAACACTAAAGTGGTCCGAACATCTATCCAGCCCGGTTTCTTTCATCCTTCCTCTGACGTTTGTTTTAACATCATTTACGCTGGCACTTCTCTCGAGCATTTAATCCAAAATATTCTGCAAAAAAAAAAAAAAATATATATATATATATATATATATATATATATATAGGCCTAGTGCAAAAAAACACAACATCCCCCTCCTGAATTCAGATTTACTTGGATGGAAGTGGGGCGCTCTGGGTGAGCGAGGTCGAGAGGTTTTGGCAGCGCTCCAAAATGACCAGTGCCAAGGTTTAGGGTCCTCTTGTATCTACTATAGAGAGGTTTGCCAATGCAGCACATCTCTGACCCAGAAGCTTCCATTACTCTAACCAAGCTTATGTGGCCCTGTGTCCGCCTAAGCCTCTTACTGCTGCAGTTGGCACCCACAACAAGTGAATTCAGTTTAATTGAATTCATTTGAATTCTTTTTTTTTTACGGCAGTTTTAAATGGGATAAAAATATGTTTTTAGCAACAAACACTATGCTACAAACAAATTCTACATATGGAACCGTTTAATGCATGCATAATTGTAACCACTTTATGAAACGTGATGTCATCTATCTCACGGTTTGTAAACCCCTTGATGGAAAATACAATTTGTGCTTTCACCGTGAATAATTTCATTAGCATGTGGGTGTTGCTGGTGTCATGATAATATGTATTTAGCCATCGGGTTATAGGTTGTTTTTAATATCGCATAATTAATAGCAGTGGTTAAATCATGTCTTTCCTCCTTCCCTGCCATTGGCATCCTAAAATATAAGGCATTTTAAGACGTATCGCCATCACCCAAATGCTAGCGAACTTTAACTTTGGTTGGAAAGTCCACTCCACTTGATATTATTTAAATATGTGAGTAACAATACTCACATATTTAAATAGTATCAAGTGGAGCATTTTCTTTTTATTTCTTTATCTTCATTTAAGTCGGAAAAACAAATGTTTTTTTTTTTTTTCAAAAAGCGCAAAAATCCTCTCCTCTCCTACAACCCCTTGACCTTTCTCCCTCCCTCCCGTCTCCTCTAGGATGGAGGTCTTCTGATAAACAACCCCACAGCGTTGGCCATCCATGAGTGCAAATGCCTGTGGCCCAACACGCCAGTGCAGTGCGTGGTGTCTCTCGGCACAGGGCGCTTTGAGACGGGGGGGAAGAACAGCACTACCTACACCAGCCTCAAGACCAAGCTCACCAACGTCATCAGCAGCGCCACCGACACCGAGGGTAGGGTTACCAAATTGTACATGTATGATTGTGTTTGTGTGTGAGTGCAAGTGTGACTGCCCACATCTGTCCGTTTGATTGGGATTAAGCTCTTGCACAGTTATTTATAAATCTCAGATTAGAGACATACAGTTGCATGCTGTGTTGCTGTGTTGCCTTTCTGCCTGGCTGATGCAGTGCAGGGTCTCTAGCAGACCGCAAGTGTTGAGACTCTGGAAAAGTATGGAAAATGAATATGAGTCGGGCCTCAAAGTTTAGAAATTGCACAGAACATCTGTAAAAGTATGAAAAATTGTTGTCCTTTGCAAATACACACTTTTTAGAAAATTGTAATTTTACTTATTGTGATTTTTGTCATTGTGATAAGTGATCTTATTCCTCTGTGGGGCATGGCCTGTAGATACGACCAAGTCATATTATCCAGTTTCTATCAGAATACATCCCACTGGTCATCAAGCAAAATGGTTTCACTGCTTTCTAAAGAAAGAGAAAAGTGAAATGAAAAAAATGGAAATTCAAATATGAAGATGAAATAGAAATGCATCTGTAACCCCCTCCTCCCATCCCACTGTCAGAGGTGCACACCATGCTGGATGCTTTGCTGCCTCCCGACACCTACTTCCGCTTCAACCCCTGCATGAGCGAGGACATCCCGTTGGATGAGAGCCGCCGTGAGCGGCTAAACTTCCTCAAGAGCGAGGGTGAACGTTACCTGGAGCGCAACGAGGCCAAGCTGCGGAAGGCAGCCAGCATGCTGGGCCAGGAGAAGAGCGTCATTCAGAGGCTGGCTGAGTGGGCCAAACTCAAGGCAAACATGTACGAGGGCCTCCCCTTCACCTCTAAACTATAGAGCTAGTGCGGTGGTGGCTCGACCTTCAGACTGGTCAAAGTATGAAGACCGCACCTATAAAAAATGCCCCAAAACCCAGGTCTGGTAGGAAATAAATTGAAAAGTAAATAGGAAAGGACATTGGTTAATATGTCTGTTTCTTTGCTATATGGACAGGGAGATGCTCCAGTTGCAATTTGACATCAAAATGACAAATCCCATCCATCACTTTTTTGATCAGCAACCACCCCAAAATGCAGGACTTTTGAAGACACCAATAGCTGTCACTGGATTCCCAGAAGATGGCGCAGGGAGGGTAAATAAAACAAGGTGAGCTGAGTTAGAATTTGTATAGTATTGGGCAGACATTGTCTCCTTGACAAAATAATGGAGACATTGTTCCATACTTCACGAAAAGAAATTAACAAGTTTGAGATGAGGAAGCATTTATGCAAGTTCATAAATGTAGATTTAAAAATATAAATGAAAAATATGAATGGTGGATTTGTTATTGCGGCATACTAGGAGAGGTACTTGTGGCAGTGACATGCCAGTTTTCACAGAAACTGATGTTGTGATAACCTCTAATTTCGTAAATAGATGCCATACGACTGGTATTTCATTCCCATTAACATAGTACATGCATTGAAGTGCATAGTCACACAGTGGGAACGTCAACATAAATGCCTATGTCTAATGTTTTACTGACAAAAAACTGAATGCACTTTTAATGATAATTGTGTTCTGAACTCACCAATAACAGGTCAGGTGTAAATAGTTTGGTGATTATTCATTGGAGTTTTAAGAATATGGAACAGCATACATACCTCAGCTTTATTTGAGAAGGATTACTGCAAATTCTTCAGGTTTGTAATGCTTAACAGCATTGATGGACTTTAATCCACGGAATTAAGAACATAAAAATCACTGTCGTTATCATGGTAAATGCCGAGCACTGCTGCTGCGATGCTGAGTTAAAGATGATTATGTGTATTTTCTACTGGTTGTGATGGTACAAAGTCCTTTGCACTTCCCTCTGAGCATGGGCAAACTTTGACTCCTCACAGCCCAGGTTATTGGTAATGCCCTGACCACTTCGTAAAACTTGACATGCTTTTCAAATTGTGACATGAGGAACCTAACTGCCTTGATTCATGATTCCCTCAATGCTTGATGGAACATTTTAGAAAATAATAAAAATTTTGTCATGACAGAAATAAAACTGGGTTTTCAAGGCCATTTCAAAAAAAAAAGAGCTCTGTTGTTGTCGTCATGGTTTTTTTTTTAATTTTGATTTTGATATACTTTAATGATCCCCGTAGGGAAATTACGCTCTGCATTTAACCCATCCGAGCTGTGTGGCTAGGAGCAGTGGGCAGCCGTCGTGCAGCACCCGTGGACCTACTCCAGTTCTTCTTGCCATGCCTTGGTCAGGGGCACAGACAGGAGTATTGACCCTAACATGCATGTCTTTTTGATGGTGGGGGAAACCGGAGCACCCAGAGAAAACCCACCGCAGACACGGGGAGAACATGCAAACTCCACATAGAGGAGGACCTGGGATGACCCCAAGGCTGGACAATCCTGGGGTTCAAACCCAGGACCTTCTTGCTGTGAGGCAACAGCGCTAACCACTAGGCCACCGTGCTGCTCATGATAATATAATAATATGATATTATTATTATTATTTTTACCATGCCACCCATGATAATAGTAATGAGGTCAGTTGTTTAGAAATGTAGGACCTTGAAACGTAAGTCAGATTTAATCATACTTAAGCTTTACTGCTGTCACAACTTCCAACAACAAACCTGACACACTCACATACGATGCAAAGACCATCTCAGCAGAGTTGTCTTGAAGGAATGCAGTGTGTCCTTCTATGATAAATTGCTTTTTCCAGTTGCGTACATCGAGTTGTGGCGTTATTGTTTCCCTGCTATTGAAGATCCGGTGGCATTCCACGGCATTCATTCCTGCCATTCACTTTGACGTCACCCCCAATCAACCTGAACAATACGCCGCGAGGAGGCATATCCAGAAACCTCCATAACAAATGGAGTTGTCAGAAAGGTGCAGGGTAGCATGCCAAATATGTAACCGGGATAAATGGATCTGCTGGCTTCAGTGAAGTTGTTTTGTGTGGTTTGATTGATTGATGGAGGGGCTTTACATTTTTCATGCTAGCTTGATCCCGAGCATGATACCCCGGTGGGGTTGTGTGAAATGCTGGAGGGCCACACTAGTGTGAGCACACCCACGTATTCAGGGTCTAGTTTATAACCGTGCTGCCTAGACTTGGCCCTGTTTAAGAATGATCTTCGCTTTTTCAATGGATAAATAAATGGCCGTGCCGAAGCACTGAAATCCTGTGGGTGTAAGTGCATTTGAAAAGTCACTCTTGATGGGAACAGGGCTGTTATTACTGAGACTCTCTCAGGGACTGGTGAGCCCGAAGGAGCTGTTTGGATAATGATAGACCAACATGACATGACAAATGTGGTACACAATGAATGGACAGAAAGGGAGTAGGTAGTGTCATTGTCATGACTTCTATGCAAGTTAATGATGTGGGACTGGTGTTAGTGGAAGAGCAGGAAAACCAAAGTCTGAACATAAACAATTGAATGCCTATAAATTTGAAAGAAGGATCTTTACGAGTGACAAAACAGCTTTTTTTTAATGTTTATTTTGGTCTCCCTGTCTGCCACCCAGTGACTGCTGGGATAGGCTCCAGCACCCCCGCGACCCTGAGAGCGGGATAAGCGGTTTGGATAATGGATGGATGGATGCATTCCCTCCCCCCTCCCCCCTCTTTTTTTCTCTGCCAGTTGCATCCAGCCAATCACTCCACTCTTCCCGAGCCATCCCGGTCGCTGCTCCACCCTCTGCCGATCCGGGGAGGGCTGCAGACTACCACATGCCTCCTCCGATACATATGGAGTCACCAGCCGCTTCTTTTCACCTGACAGTGAGGAGTTTCGCCAGGGGGACGTAGCATGTGGGAGGATCACGCTATTCCCCCCAGTTCACCCCCCCCCCCAAACAGGTGCCCCAACCGACCAGAGGAGGCGTTAGTGCAGCGACCAGGACACAGACCCACATCCGGCTTACCACCCGCAGACATGGCCAATTGTATCTGTAGAGACGCCTGACCAAGCCGGCAGTACCACGGGGATTCGAACCGGTGATCCCCATGTTGGTAGGCACCGGAATAGACCACCACACCATCCGCACGCCCCAACAAACAACTTTTTGACTATAATACACTACTGCATATTGTCAGAGTCTCTTCACTGTATACAGCACAACTTGACATTCATACCCAAACCCCGACGGGACCTGGGACTGACCTGTGGGTCATGTCTGTTTGAGTCTGACTTATTTTAAAAGGTATTGAAGGTGAAGTCCCCCTCTAAGGAAGCCACACATTTATCTCCTTTTCTCTCCAGGAACAAAACCCTGTCAAAATGTTCTCTCCCACGTCCCCTGTACTCAGCTTTTGCATTTCACCCCTGAAAACACTAAAGCTGTTGGGCTGTCCCTTCGTTGCATGAAGAAATGCTGTTCTTCGCAGTTTGTTTGCAGAAATGAACTCTATTTGACACTGATTTTTGGGGATTGGTTACGATGTAATCGGGTCGGGTGTTGGCTTTGGCCGGCCTTGCACATCCCGAGGAGACTAGACAAGCATGGCAGACATAGGAGGTGAACACCAGGTTAATGTTCCGTTCCCCAACGCTCATCCTGTTCGCAATTTCCTGTTGGACTTGAGCGTAGGAGGTCAAAACGCAAAGGTTAAGTGATGTCTGCCAGGCTGTGTTTACACGAAGGAGCAAGAAATTAATAGTGGTGGGCCTGCGTCGTACCATTGCACCATCCATGGATTGTTAAATGTGTTATGAGCCGAACCTCTCTTCCTCCTCCTACTCCTCCGGAGCAAAACAGAGGAGCAGAATTGGATTGTCTGTTCTTATGGTGTTCCCTAGCAACCGTTATATTCCCCCGCTCCGCTTATGCTCCACAATGTATGGCTGCCCATGTTTCTCTGAAACTGTCACTAATCTGGCTGCGATGTATTATGCAATCAGCCTGCTTTATGTGGTGGTTGTAAGTGGGTTCTGTCGGATCAGTGGGTTCTGTCGGATCGGATTCTTTTGCAAACCTTATGAAATTAAGGTCTGAGCTGGCGAAAACAGCACTAAGGTATTAAAACAGTATCCAAACTTCCCCCAGATCCAGTACTGCTATCCCCCTCCCCCTTTTCCTCCCCAATTGTATTTGGCCAATTACCCCATTCTTCCGAGCCGTCCCAGTCGCTGCTCCACCCCCTCTGCTGATCCGGGGAGGGCTGCAGACTACCACATGCCTCCTCCGATACATGTGGAGTCACCAGCCGCTTCTTTTCACCTGACAGTGAGGCATTTCGCCAGGGGGACGTAGCATGTGGGAGGATCACGCTATTCCCCCCAGTTCCCCCTCCCCCCCGAACAGGTGCTCCAACCTACCAGAGGAGGCGATAGTGCAGCGACCAGGACACACCCACACCCGGCTTCCTACCCGCAGACACGGCCAATTGTGTCTGTAGGGACGCCCGACTAAGCTGGTGGTAACACAGGGATTCAAACTGGGACCAGTACTGCTATCTGTCACCTTTCTGGTTTACTCTCGTTCATCAGATCCTTCAGTCTTTAAAATGAGGTGCTGCCTTTGCCTCTGTCAAGGTACTATGCCACTCGCCAAAGGAGAAAACGAGCCCATGTGTATACCCTGTTTTTGTGTTAGCGCTCTTTGTTTCACTATAGTCTGTTCTCTACTTAGGAATGCCCAAGGACCAGGCCACAGCCTGTCTGGGTATTTGCAGGTGCTCAGCACCCCACCGCATATGCTGCCGATATCAACACTGTTGAATAACTTGAATCACCCCCCCCCCCATTGCAACTTATTGTAACAAAATTCTGCCAAAATAAGCCAGATAAAGCCGATGTACTGATGCAACTGTGGGTTTAGCAAGTATTAAGTCTTGAGGGGAGACACGACAGTTTCTGCAACGCGATGACCCACGCAACAGATAGAGTCCCATAGGGGCTGGATTGGAGGAGACTGCAGCCTGCACTGAATGGAGATTTAAGAAATGGCTGGCGATGCATTCGGTGCCGTAGCTTCGAGAGAATCACTTGGTCCTCTTCATCGTGATCCACGTCCATGTCTGCCATGTGCACAGGCTCGTTCTCATCTCGTTGCGAGGATGAGGGTTTATCCTGGTTCACAGCGGCCAAACGTCCTGACCGAACTGGGAGGCAGGTGTCTGGTGGATGTCAACGTGACGTCGTCCCATCCCAACATATTCTGGTCTGTGTAAAGCAGTCATGAGAAACACAGCGGCCTCGATGCAGATGAGAAAAGACAAGCTCAAACCCCTGTGCTACTAAATCAAGAGCTTTTTTTTTTGGAGTCACTTGTGTGTTTGTTTATTCGTTACTCTCTAAAAGCAACCCCATCTTTCTTAATGTATATACTACATCAGATATCACAAACCTCATAGACACAATTCCATAATAAGATAACAGATGACTTAAGTCTATGGTTGAGAGGCGGATAACGCCTTTACGGAGTGGATTCTCTTTATTCTTGAAGATATTGAATGATGACCTTCAGGAAGTGAATAAATTCCCGCCCTTGTAAAACACCATTGGGTTAATCAGATACAGGGAAATACACATCAGCTGTAGGTGTGAGCTCACAACGCACAAATAGTGTGCACGCCTTCAGAGTTAATTTGAGAAGGTAAAGGAATACAGATGTTGTTGATGGCTGTTTTGGACTTCTTCACATCCAACAATGGCACGTCTGTAATGACCCGTTATGAAAAAAGAAAAGAAAAAAACATCCGTCTGTTGTCAAGTCGCCCCATTGAGGAGAAATGATTGAGTGGTTTACATAGTGGTGTGTTTCTCCACAGATCTCTGCTAGTCTGCATCGGAGTCTGCACACACACACACACACACACACACACACCCCGCCTGTCTAACGGACATTCAGGAATCTCGCACATCATTTCATGTCCCCATCTTTGCGAGGTTGTGCGGCGTGGGAACCAGGCCTTCTGGGTACACGTGTATGAGATTCAGATATTGAAAAGGAAGGTCATCGTGTGAAACTAGAACAGCCTATTTGCATAGTTAATTTTCTTCCTTCCCTCGGTCTGCCTCGCAATCACACACACACACACACACACAGAGCAGTGTGTCTGAACTGGGGCGCATTAGGAGCTCTTCCCTTGGGACTTGTCACAAATTACAAAGTGCAACCACACATGACTCAGTTGTGGGTGTTAATGCCCTTTGGGCGGGGTAACACAGGGCCTATACGTTTTAGTCTTTGTAGTGGGTATAAATCGAACACGCATATCTTTTTTTCGCCCACACAATGTGACTGACCTGACCGTCCTCTTGGGTGAGCCAGACGAGTAGCCAGACCGAGGCATGGAGGCCAAGTTGCTTTCCACAAACGGGAAGAAATAGCAACAATTTATCACATGAAAATGAGCACTCAATCAAATAAATACATTCCAACAACTTACTGACAATTAAATCCTGCCAGTCTGTTGTCAGGAATACACACACACAATATTAGGACTATCCTCATCATTTCACTTGCAACGTGTCAACAGCAAAAGAGGAAGTGGACTGAACGAGATAGAGAGAATAGAGATAGATCATTTTCATAATTTATTAATAAAGGTACAAAAAAGATCTCTAAATTTCTGGATGCACTTAAACACAAGCCCAACAAATACATTGCACTTTAACGCTCTGAAAACCCAATAACTGAACCCCGAAAAGAGTCCCCTGAAGCAGCTGGCTCTGAGACTCACTAACCCTTTAACAAATACTAATACTAGCCAACCTCAGGCCAGCACTGCACTCCAAACAAACACGAGGATAAATCAGCTATAAAACATGAGGATAAATCAGGCTATTAAACAAACCAACATGAGGATAAATCAGCTATAAAACAAACCAACATGAGGATAAATCAGGCTATTAAACAAACCAACACGAGGATAAATCAGCTATAAAACAAAACATGAGGATAAATCAGCTATAAAACAAAACAAACCAACATGAGAATAAAGCAAACCAACATGAGGATAAATCAGCTATAAAATAAACCAACATGAGGATAAATCAGGCTATTAAACAAACCAACATGAGGATAATGTTATGCTCGCGCACCAGAACCTGACCCGTGTGGCGAAACCCAAGACAGACAGACACGAGATGACTTCTAAGTCTACAAAGGGAGGTTTTATTGTGGGAGGGAAATGTATGGTGAAAAAAAAAAGGCGTTCTGTTAGTGGGATGTGTGAATAAACTATGTGTGGTGTCCCGTGGTTTGCGTGTATAACTATGTGTGAGTGTTTTTAGCCAATGTGTGGTGCGGTATGTAAATGACCAGGAGGTGTTGAAGAAATGTGCGTGCACCTGGCGAGAAAGTCCAGTCCGTGATCCAAGAGGGGTTGTCCGAGAAAGTCCAGGTCCGAGATCCGGGAAGTCGAGTCCGAAAGGAGGGGTCCAGGTAGAGGGACAAGGGGGGGGAGATCGCAGGAGAGGTCCGGGGAGAAACGTGAAAGTCGCTGGGGACGAGGGAGACGCGGAAATCGCGGAGGGAGAGTCTTGGGAGGAAACAAAGACACGAAGATAAGACACTGGGGAATAAACAGAAAGCAAGGAACGCTGGAGGGCTTGTCAGAACTTCACCGCAGGGTTCAGTACGTCGAAGCACTGAGAGACGTTCTGGGAGGCTTTTTGTAGAAGGCTGCCTGATGGATGATGGTAAACACCTGGTGCAGTGCAGCGCTCGTCTAAGACCGCGAGCCGAGCGCTCGGATGTTTCCGGCACGTCCGAGCTGGGGGAGTGGCTTGAACGTGCCGGGGAGGCAGCTCGGGGCGGTGTAACCACAACAGGACCCCCCCTCCTACGGGAGACACCGGGCGACCGTCCGATGGCGTTGGGGTGGGCCCGATAGAATTCCTCCAGGAGTGCGGGGTCGGCCAGGTAGGACCGGGGAACCCAGCTGCGGTCCTCGGGCCCATAGCCAACCCAGTCCACCAGGTATTGGTACCCACGCCCCTTGCGGCGTACGGCGAGCAGCTGGTCGACATCCCAGACCATGTCACCACCGTCGAGGACCCTGGGGGGTGGCTACCGGTTTGAGGCGCGAGACATGGAAGACGGGATGGATCTTGAGTGAGGTAGGGAGATGGAGACGCACCGCCGAAGGGTTGACGATGCGGTCGATGGTGTAGGGACCGACGTAGCGGGGAGCCAGCTTCCGGTTGAGGGTAGGGAGGGGCAGGTCCCGGGCCAGGAGCCATACCCTCTGGCCAGGTCGATAAGCTGGGGCCGGCACTCTCCGCCGGTTGGCGCTGCGCCGGGCCCGCTCTGTAGCTTGCAACATAGCGGCCCGGGCGGTCTTCCAAACGCGCCGGCATCGGCGGAGATGGGCCCTCGTGGACGGGACCGCTACCTCCAACTCCTGATGGGGGAACAGAGGGGGTTGATAGCCCAGGGAACACTCGAAGGGGGACAAACCGGTAGCCGAACTCTCCATGGAGTTGAGCGAGTACTCCACCCAGGGCAGGTACTTGCTCCAGGAGGCGGGGTTGCTGGTGGTAACGCAACGCAAAGCCGCCTCCAGGGCTTGATTGGCCCGCTCTGCCTGCCCATTGGTCTGGGGGTGACACCCGGAGGAGAGGCTGACCGTGGCCCCAATCCCCTTACAGAAGGCCTGCCATACCTTCGAAGTGAACTGGGGACCACGGTCAGAGACAATGTCCAGGGGAATCCCATGAGGTCGGACGACGTGGGAGACGAGAAGGTCCGCCGTCTCGGCTGCAGAGGGGAGTTTGGTGAGGGCAACAAAATGGACGGCCTTGGAAAACCGGTCGACAATGGTGTCATTGCCTTGGGACACGGGGAGGCCAGTTACAAAGTCCAAGGCAATGTGAGACCAAGGTCGGCCGGGGACAGGAAGGGGCGCAGGAGACCTGCTGGAGGGCGATGGAGAGCCTTGCTGCGGGCGCAGGCTGCCACGAACTCTCTGGTGTCTGCCTCCATGGTGGGCCACCAGAAACCCCTGCGGATGAAGGCCGCCGTTCGGTAGACACCGGGGTGGCAGGCAAGATGGCTGGAGTGGCCCCACTCCAGCACCTGGGGCCGGACAGAGGGAGGCACAAATAGCCGGTTCCGGGGTCCATTGCCTGAGTCGGGATGGGCGCGCTGGGCCCTTCTCACCACTGATTCGATGGCCCAGGTGACGGCGCCCACCACCCGGGCCGGGGGAAGGATGGTGTCTGGGGCGTCAGGGGACCCCTCGGGAAACAGACGGGAGAGGGCGTCTGCCCTGACGTTCTTGGTGCCCGGGCGGTAGGTGAGGGTGAAGTCGAACCGGCTGAAGAAGAGAGCCCAGCGCGCCTGCCTGGGGTTGAGCCTCTTAGCCGTCCGTACGTAGGTCAGGTTTTTGTGATCGGACCATACGATGAACGGCTGCCCTGCTCCCTCCAGCCAGTGTCTCCACTCCTCTAGGGCGGCGTGGACGGCCAGCAACTCCCTGTTGCCGATGTCATAATTCTTCTCCGCAGGACTGAAACGCCGGGAGAAGGCGCACGGGTGGATCTTCTGGTCCTCCTCCGACCGCTGGGAGAGGACGGCTCCGATGCGTCCACCTCCACGATGAACTGTCTGCACGGGTCCGGGTGGGCGAGCACCGGAGCCGTTGTGAACAGCCTCTTCAGGGCCAAGGCGGCGGCTTCCGCCTCCGAGGTCCAGGAGAAGGGGCGGAGGTTGGAGGTGAGTGCAGTGAGGGGGGCGGCCACACGGCTGAACCCCCTGATGAAGCGCCGGTAGAAGTTTGCAAACCCCAGGAAGCGCTGGAGTTGCGTCCTGTTGGTGGGCCGTGCCCACTCCTCCACCGCTCGGGTCTTCCTGGGGTCAGTGCGGACGAGCCCCTTCTCCACGATGTGGCCAAGGAACTCCACGGAGGCGGAGTGGAACACGCACTTCTCGGCTTTCACGAAGAGCCTGTTCTCCAGCAGCCGTTGGAGGACCAGGCGGACATGCTGGTGGTGTTCCTCCTCAGTCCTGGAGAACACGAGTATGTCATCCAGGTACACCACCGCGAACGTGTTCAGCATATCCCGGAGCACGTCGTTGACCAATGCCTGGAAGACGGCCGGGGCGTTGGTGAGGCTGAAGGGCATAACGAGGTACTCGAAATGCCCTAGGTGGGTGTTGAAGGCCGGCTTCCATTCATCCCCTTCCCGGATGCGCACCAGGTGGTACGCGCTGCGCAGGTCCAGCTTCGTGAACACCGTGGCGTGAGTGAGTGGCTCGAACGTGGAACTCATAAGGGGGAGTGGGTATTTATTTTTCACCGTGATATTATTTAACATTCGATAATCTATGCAAGGCCTCAGGCTGCCCTCCTTTGCCACAAAAAAGAAGCCCGCCGCCACCGGGGAAGACGAGGGCCTTATGATTCCTGAGGCCAGGGACTCCGTGATATAATTGCGCATAGCCTCCTTCTCTGGGACGGAGAGGTTATACAACCGACCGGTGGGAAGGGCGGCCCCGGGAAAGAGACCTATGGCACAATCATAGGGGCGGTGAGGGGGGAGTGAAAGTGCACTCTCTTTACTAAATACAGGGGCTTAATCGTGATAAATGGAAGGAACACCAGTGAGATCCGTGGGAGGAGGCACGGGTCTGAGGCCGCTGGACGGGGAGTGGGCGGAGCGAAGGCAGTTGGCATGACACGCAACGCTCCAACCCAAAATCCGCCCAGTAGACCAAGAGATGTAGGGATCGTGCCGTTCCAACCACGGTGTTCCTAACACCAGGGGCGCGCAAAACCAAGAAACGGATAGCTTCCACGTGATTACCCGAAAGAGTGAGGGTGAGGGAAGCAGTGCTGTGTGTGATTTTACCTAGTGAACGTCCATCTAGGGCTTGGGCTGTGAGGGGTGTGTCTAGGGGGACGAGTGGAATGCCGGCCTGCCGGGCCAGCGAGGTGTCCATCAAACACTCGTCCGCCCCCGAATCCAGGAGTGCACCAACAGACAGTGAGCGGTTACCCCAGGTGAGAGTGACCGGAAAGAGGTGGTTGTGCTCCTTCTTGGGCTGGGGCTGAGGAAGGGTCGTCAGACTCACTAGGACACCCCTCACTAGTGAGCCGGGTCTTTTTGGGCGAGTCGGGCAGGCCTTGATATAGTGGCCCGACCTCCCGCAGTAGAGGCAGAGGTGCATCCTCTGCTCCCTAACTTCCAGCGGGAGCCGTGACCGACCCAACTGCATGGGCTCCTCCTCCGGCCTGGATCCAGAAGCCACCCAGGGTTGCGAGGTGGAGTGTGAGGGTGGAGAGAGCCCACGGGACGCTGACCCAGGGAAGGCACCGGTAGGACGGACGGGGGTTGGTCTATGGGAGGGGCCAGCGCGCGGGGCGCGTTCCTGGCGCCGCTCCCGCAGCCGTTCGTCCATCTGGAGGGCGACGAGCTCGTTGAAGGAGGCAGGGCGGTCCCGAACGATAAGATCCTTGATGGGCTCGCTCAGCCCCCTCCTGTACGCGCTCTTGAGCGCAGTGTCATCCCACCCACTGTCTGCCGCGAGTATCCTTACCTCCAGGGAATACTCTGCCACCGACCTGGCTCCCTGTTGGATGGAATGGAGGCGGCCGGCAGCGTCCTGCCCGTCAGCTGGGTGGTCGAACACCAGATTGAACTCGCGGCGGAAGGCACCATAGTCCGAGGCGAGCTGCTCGGTATAGCCTACCGCCGCTATGGCCCAGCTGAGGGCTTTGCCGGTGAGGAGGGACATGACAAGGGCTACCTTGGTCTCTCCTGTCCTATACCTAGCTGGCTGGTGTTTGAACAGGAGCTCACACTGACCAAGGAAACCCCTGCACAGCTCGAACTCCCCACCGAAGGCCTTGGGAGGTTAGGCTCGCACCGGGGGTCCAGTGGGGGTTGACTCGGAGGGGGAACGTCGGGACCAGGAACGGGGAAACCGGAGGCCGAGCTGGGGGCAGAGACCGAGGCCAGGGCAGGGTGGTCGCTCATCCTGGAGACCGCTGTGGAGAGTGCAGCGATCTGCGCGGTGAGAGCATCTAACGTGCTCGTCGCGGCCTGGGAGCCGGACTGAAGATCGCTGATCTCTCCGGTGACACGGGTGAAGGCAGTAGTAAGCTCTGAGCAGAGAGAGGCAAGTTGGCAACTGTGACTTCTTACTACTGCCTCTAGGGGGACGGGGCTCAGGGGCGTCACAGGGACCGTCCGCTCCTTGGGTTTGCCTGGGTCCATAATGGCTTCGACGTTCTGTTATGCTCGCGCACCAGAACCTGACCCGTGTGGCGAAACCCAAGACAGACAGACACGAGATGACTTCTAAGTCTACAAAGGGGGGTTTTATTGTGGGAGGGAAATGTATAGTGAAAAAAAAAGGGGTTCTGTTTGTGGGATGTGTGAATAAACTATGTGTGGTGTCCCGTGGTTTGCGTGTATAACTATGTGTGAGTGTTTTTAGCCAATGTGTGGTGCGGTATGTAAATGACCAGGAGGTGTTGAAGAAATGTGCGTGCACCTGGCGAGAAAGTCCAGTCCGTGATCCAAGAGGGGTTGTCCGAGAAAGTCCAGGTCCGAGATCCGGGAAGTCGAGTCCGAAAGGAGGGGTCCAGGTAGAGGAACAAGGGGGGAGATCGCAGGAGAGGTCCGGGGAGAAACGTGAAGGTCGCTGGGGACGAGGGAGACGCCGGGAGCCGTGGAAATCGCGGAGGGAGAGTCTTGGGAGGAAACAGAGACACGAAGATAAGACACTGGGGAATAAACAGAATGCAAGGAACGCTGGAGCGCTTATCAGAACTTTACCGCAGGGTTCAGTACGTCGAAGCACTGAGAGACGTTCTGGGAGGCTTTTTGTAGAAGGCTGCCTGATTGCCACAGGTGTGCCTTAGTCTAGTCAGTTAAGGCAAAATGGCTGCAAAAAGTCATTCACATTTGAGCCTATGTTTTTCTGTTAATTTAGAGTCCAATAAAGAAAAAAATGCAAGGAGCCCAAAATTTTAGGTGGGGGAAGTCTCTGAAATGGCCACGCCCACTTTTTAGGCCTGGAAATCAGTATCTCGGCTCCTGAATGTCGCAGAGAGCTGATCATGGGCTCAAAAGAAGCAGAAGCACCACATTTATATAAGCATTATGAACAAACATATACCCCAAAACCTTTACTTTTTCAGATATTTTAAGAAAACTAATTTTTACTGGTCACGTTTCACGTATCAGCTCCTGAAGGTTGTAAAAAGCTATATTTGACATGAATCTCATTCGCTGCCTATGTTATAAAGCATGAAGCACAATACACACACGAATCACGAGTTTAGAAAATATCTTAGTTGTCTGTGGTTCTTCTTATCACTTGGGATGTAATGCCGCCTCTGACCACAATTACAAATTGGCGCTGTTTGTTTATCAAGTGGTTGATTCTACAGGAAAGGAAGCAGAAGTGCACATGTTTCAGTAAAGCTAGTTTACTGTAAACATTTGCCAAAATATGACATGCATGCCTCATCTGGCCTTCATATCAGTGAGTTATGTTTCACTACTGGAACAATGTTGTTGACACAATCAAGAAGGTTCTTATCTTCATAAGATCCTTTCGAGAGGCAAACTTCATCATGATGATCAGTGCACTTGAGCAGCTCATTCCTCTTTTCTTTGCACTTGATCATACACACTATGCCAGATGGGCATCAGTGTTTCTTCAGGATCTCAAAGAGCTCAAATGGAGACACCCATACTTGTTCAAGGAATTTCTTTCAGGCTCTTTCACAGTAAACACCAGAGACAACCCATTCTCAAAGATTGCATGTGATCAAAAGCAGGAACATAACATAAAGGTCATCAAGTCTGACACTGGATATGTCGATATCATCAATCGGGAAGATCAAGAGTTCTTCAGGAAACTCGAACTTGCGCTACCCGAAATCCAGCGCTACCTAGATGAGGTCGAAGGTCAAGATCCATCACACGGGCACAAAGAAATGCTGGATTCCTTCAAGGAAACATTTTCAAGCCACACACTCAAGGTGTACCAGGGTATCCTTACCAACCCGTTCGATGAAGCTCAGTTCATGAGGTTGAACTCATCCATTCCCTTCCCAGATGTCATAAGTAAAGACTCCAGTTTTGTCTTTACAGTCGGCAAAACTCAGCATGACCAGTTTGTGCAGGAGCGAATTGTATTAAGTAAGAAGGATGTCAATGCAACCATCTCACGAAATGCCCTGAAACTCCCAAGTTCATGTGCAAAAGTCCAACTCGCTAGCCCTGCAATCAAGCCACCCAAAGGAACCTTTGCAAAGCTGAAGGAGGCCTGCAGATCAAGAGAAGAAGAGACAAGGAAGTTATTTGGTGGTGAATTCACAGGTGAAACTAATTGATATAAAGTCAGTTATTCAAATATTTTAGATGTTACTTAAGTCTTACCAGATTTTTAATACAGTGATATTCATTGATTCAATTTCACATTCAAGTTAATTGATTTGACAGTAAGCCCAAGAGTTACACTTAGCTTAACTATTCATTTCAATTTCAGGTTTACCCAACGCCTTGTCAACAAAGGATGGAGATATTTATCATAGCCAAAAGTCTCAAATTCTTAAGGACATCGGTGTACAAGTTCAATCTACATCCTCAGAAGGACTTGTGATAGATTTGTCTGTGCAAGTACGAATCATGGCAAAGTCTCTCACCAAAGGCATGACATTCCAAGACTTTGTAATCAAAGTGTTGAACAGCATTGCCAGGATCGGTCATGAGAAGAAAGCCAATCGTATTGACATTGTGGCTGACCTCTACCAGAATATGAGTATCAAGACTGCGACTAGGAAGAACTGGGGATCAGCAGGTAGTTCACAGATGGCTTTCAGTGAGAATGACACCATGCCAGAATCTAAGCAATTCTTTGAAGCTTTTCTGTCTAATGTAGACAACAAAGTAGCCCTGAATCTAATGTTCGCCAGGATTGCTAAGGCACAAGCGTGGAACTGGGACAAGGAGTTCAGCATCACCTACGGCAGAAAGGTGCTTGCAAACTTCGGCGAAAGCTTCGAGATCCAGCTTTATGACAGCATAGATATGCTTGAGGAGGCTGACAACCGCATCGTTTGCCATGTGATGCACATGCTAAACAAGGGGATCAAGTCAGTTACAGTTAGAACAGTCGACTCCGATGTGGTAGTCATCCTACTAGGGTTCACTACACAGTTCCTATCAGTATGTAATGACTTGCAACTTATAGTTGACTTTGCAGTTCCTGGCAAACGCCAATTCTACTCAATCACAGAAGCACACAAGAAGCTTGGTGGAGATGTGGCCGATGCCATGCCTGTGTTCCATTCTTTTAGTGGCTGTGATTCTGTGAGCGCCTTCTTTGGCCACTCAAAGACTGCTCAATACAAAGCCTGGATAAACCACAGTAAGTCCACAGAACTCACTGCTGCTTTGAGAGGACTAAGTTGCTGCCCTAGTATCGAGACAGTTAAGGAAAGCATGGAAGTTATTGAGCCCTGGGTAATGAGCTGGTACAACAAGACTGGACTGTACAACTGTGTCAGTATAGATGAGCTCAGATTCCAGCTGTTCAAGCACTCAGTTAATGATGAGCTGAGAGACCTACCCCCAAGTCAGGATGCGCTTCTACAGCATCTGTTGAGAGCTACATTCCAGGCAGGATGGCTGTGGGGAAACAGCCTGCTACAACTCCCTTGTCCACCTGTCATTGAATGGGGTTGGACTACCGAAGGAGAGGAACTCTTCGTCAAGTGGAGCACAGTTTCCACAAGAGATACATTGTCTCAAGTAACAGGTGTGTGTAGTTGCAGATCTAATAAGTGTACCTCATGTTCTTGTGCTGGCAGAGGGATGAAATGTCTCATTTATTGCAAGTGCCTCAGCAAGTGTTTGAATCCAGTCTGATGGGATGTGTGAGGTTAAAATAAAGATTTTTTTGGACCTCACATGGTTTGCTTTGTTTCTTTGGTGGTTACTGGGTTCCTCCTCTTATAACAAAGAGTCAACTTGAATACTAGCACTCCATGAGTAGATGTAACACTTTTACTCAAACAAACTGTATAGCCTTCTTGCACAGATTTGGCTAAAGTTGATTGCATGCTGCTGATCAATTCAATGGAAAAAAGAACATGTTCATGAATAGCTCAAAACGTGAAGGTTTTAGGGCATACAGTATATTTGTTCAGAGCACTAATATAAATAGTTATTTCCACATCTTTTGAGCCCAATATCAACTCGGGGCAACCTCCGAGAGCTGAGCCTGAGATATAGTCCCAGGGCTAAAAAGTGGGCGTGGCCATGTATGTGACCAGTGAAAATTAGTTTTTTGTAAATACCTGAAAAAGTAAAGGTTTTGGGGTATATGTTTGTTCATAATGCTTATATAAATGTGGTGCTTCTGCTTCTTTTGAGCCCATGATCAGCTCTCTGCGACATTCAGGAGCCGAGATACTGATTTCCAGGCCTAAAAAGTGGGCGTGGCCATTTCAGAGACTTCCCCCACCTAAAATTTTGGGCTCCTTGCATTTTTTTCTTTATTGGACCCTAAATTAACAGAAAAACATTGGCTCAAATGTGAATGACTTTTTGCAGCCTTGACCCCATATTTGCCCTTAACTGACCAGACTACCTGATGGATGATGGCAAACACCTGGTGCAGTGCAGCGCTC
Source organism: Lampris incognitus (assembly GCF_029633865.1). Lineage (NCBI taxonomy): Eukaryota > Metazoa > Chordata > Actinopteri > Lampriformes > Lampridae > Lampris > Lampris incognitus. The sequence continues at coordinate 17,860,836 of NC_079213.1, read as the reverse complement.
GTCTCAGAGCGCGAGCCGAGCGCTCGGATGTTTCCGGCACGTCCGAGCTGGGGGAGTGGCTTGAACGTGCCGGGGAGGCAGCTCGGGGCGGTGTAACCACAACAGATAAATCAGATATAAAACAAACAAACATGAGGATAAATCAGCTATAAAACAAACAAACATGAGGATAAATCAGGCTATAAAACAAACCAACATGAGGATAAATCAGCTATAAAACAAACCAACATCAGGATAAATCAGCTATAAAATAAACCAACATGAGGATAAATCAGGCTATTAAACAAACGAACATGAGGATAAATCAGCTATAAAACAAACCAACATCAGGATAAATCAGCTATAAAACAAACCAACATGAGGATAAATCAGCTATAAAACAAACCAACATGAAGATAGATCAGGCTATAAAACAAACCAACATGAGGATAAATCAGCTATAAAACAAACCAACATGAGGATAAATCAGCTATAAAACAAACCAACATGAGGATAAATCAGCTATAAAACAAACCAACATGAGGATAAATCAGGCTATTAAACAAACCAACATGAGGATAAATCAGCTATAAAACAAACCAACATGAGGATAAATCAGCTATAAAACAAACCAACATGAGGATAAATCAGCTATAAAACAAACAAACATGAGGATAAATCAGCTATAAAACAAACCGACATGAGGATAAATCAGCTATAAAACAAACCAACATGAGGATAAATCAGCTATTAAACAAACCAACATGAGGATAAATCAGCTATAAAACAAACCAACATGAGGATAAATCAGCTATAAAACAAACCAACATGAGGATACATCAGCTATAAAACAAACCAACATGAGGATAAATCAGGCTATTAAACAAACCAACATGAGGATAAATCAGGCTATAAAACAAACCAACATGAGGATAAATCAGGCTATAAAACAAACCAACATGAGGATAAAGCAGCTATAAAACAAACCAACATGAGTATAAATCAGCTATAAAACAAACAAACATGAGGATAAATCAGCTATAAAACAAACCAACATGAGGAGAAATCAGCTATAAAACAAACAAACATGAGGATAAATCAGCTATAAAACAAACATGAGGATAAATCAGGCTATTAAACAAACCAACATGAGGATAAATCAGGCTATAAAACAAACCAACATGAGGATAAATCAGGCTATAAAACAAACCAACATGAGGATATATCAGCTATAAAACAAACAAACATGAGGATAAATCAGGCTATTAAACAAACCAACATGAGGATAAATCAGCTATAAAACAAATCAACATGAGGATAAATCAGGCTATCAAACAAACCAACATGAGGATAAATCAGCTATAAAACAAACAAACATGAGTATAAATCAGCTATAAAACTAACCAACATGAGGATAAATCAGCTATAAAGCAAACAAACATGAGGATAAATCAGCTATAAAACAAACCAACATGAGGATAAATCAGCTATAAAACAAACCAACATGAGGATAAATTAGCTATAAAACAAACCAACATGAGGATAAATCAGCTATAAAACAAACCAACATGAGGATAAAGCAGCTATAAAACAAACCAACATGAGGATAAATCAGCTATAAAACAAACAAACATGAAGATAAATCAGCTATAAAACAAACGAACATGAGGATATATCAGCTATAAAACAAACCAACATGAGGATAAATCAGGCTATAAAACAAACCAACATGAGGATAAATCAGCTATTAAACAAACCAACATGAGGATAAATCAGGCTATCAAACAAACCAACATGAGGATAAATCAGCTATAAAACAAACAAACATGAGTATAAATCGGCTATAAAACAAACCAACATGAGGATAAATCTGCTATAAAACAAACCAACATGAGGATAAATCAGGCTATAAAGAAAACAAACATGAGGATAAATCAGCTATAAAACAAACCAACATGAGGATAAATCAGCTATAAAACAAACCAACATGAGGATAAATTAGCTATAAAACAAACAAACCAACATGAGGATAAATCAGCTATAAAACAAACCAACATGAGGATAAATCAGACTATAAAACAAACCAACATGAGGATAAATCAGCTATAAAACAAACAAACATGAGGATAAATCAGGCTATTAAACAAACCAACATGAGGATAAATCAGCTATAAAACAAACAAACATGAGGATAAATCAGCTATAAAACAAACAAACATGAGGATAAATCAGGCTATTAAACAAACCAACATGAGGATAAATCAGGCTATAAAACAAACAAACATGATGATAAATCAGCTATAAAACAAACAAACATCAGGATAAATCCGGCTATAAAACAAACCAACATGAGGATAAATCAGGCTATAAAACAAACAAACATGAGGATAAATCAGCTATAAAACAAAGCAAGAACAATTATCTGAAACACTGGAACACTAGAAGTCTATCAGGCCCTAAAAACGAACTTATGATTTGGAAGAAGACCTCCTAACTGTCAGAGACAGGAAGCAGCGACAGATCTTCACCAGATACAGGCTCAGTGACCACAATGTAGCCACTGAAAAGGGGGAAACATAAAAAGACGTGGTTGCCAAAAGAGCATCGAACATGTAGTCAGTGCATGACAGATGAGGTGGAGACAGAGGGGCACTTCCTCCTTAAATGTGACACATTTGGAAAAACAGCGCCGGGCTTTTGTCCAGGAGCTGGAACATGTGATTCCAGAGTAGCAGGAAATGGACGACGCAGGGAAGCTGCGGGTGGTCCTGGGAGGGGGGCCAGCGGCGAGCATTGCAGCAAGATTTATATTTTCCTGCCACAACCTGAGAGACAGTGGGGGACGGCACCTGTTGCCACCGTTGTTGTTGATATCATGATCATTGTTGTTGTTGCTGTTATTATTATAATCATTGTTGTGTTGTATTGTTGTTTTACATGCTCTGGCAATATGTACACAAACGTATGTCATGCCAATAAAGCACTTATTGAATTGAATTGAATTGGATTGATAGAGGTAAAGGAGAGATAGAGATAGAGATGGACATAGAAATAAAGGAGAGATGAAAACAGGAACACAAAACATGATTGGTTTTAATGGGTGCTGTGTTGACAATGATGGATGTGTCTGTGTCCAAATATGTGACACGCGTGCTCTGTCTGTCCCAGAGGTTATCTGCATCATGATACAGATGTGTGTGAGGTAGGGTCTGCCATCTGCACTCTGTTTGCACAATCTATGTACCAAAAGGTGATGTGGTGCAGTAATGATAATGGATATGCACCCAAGCGTTTGACACCGACGCTTGGTGTGTGTGTGTGTGTGTGTGTGTGTGTGTGTGTGTGTGTGTGTGTGTGTGTGTGTGTGTGTGTGTGTGTGTGTGTGTGTGTGTGTGTGTGTGTGTGAGGATAGAGACACTAATGTTCAACACTGGGAGCAGCCACGTCCAGACCCTCTGTCAGCAAGCATATGCCTTACTGAAGAGTCCCTGGTAGAAATCTGAATGCCCATAACACCCAAGGGTGCTGTTCCCCACGTGACCCTGTGCCGTGGCTTCCTTGTGGCGCGCCATGAACAAAAATTAAAATAATAAATAAATTCCCTACTGGGATGAATAAAGTATCCCGTTGTTTGCTAAATTACATCCTGAATGTTTATGTTTTCAGTTCACTGGATTACTGCAAGAAGCAGTCAGTGAGCTTGACAAATTGTGAGGCATTGATCGATTGATTGATTGAGTGAGTGAGTGAGTGAGTGAGTGAGTGAATGATAGGTTGATTGATTGGTAAGCTGGCATCATATACTCCGCAGTGTTATTTTTGTGTCTCATTTGTCCTCTGTCTGCATGTCCCTTTCCGGCCGCTCATTAGACGGGGGTCGCTGCAGCTGCAGCTTCATTTTTTTTTGTTGTCTTTCTTCCATTCATTTCTGCACCGGGTGTCGGGAGAAGCGGCGGAGAGAGGAGAGAGGAGAGAGAGAGAGGAGGCTTCGTACGCCACATTCTACTGCAGCGGCACGGAGAGTGGACACAAACTCCTGGACATACACGCGCCTCACACGCCCACGCGCGCGCGCCCACACACGTGCACACACATACACACACATACTTGCACGCAACACATACTACATGCACACGCCGTCCTTACCGGGGGACAAACGAGCGCAACTCATCTTTTTGTGCGGGCAGCGGAGGAGGGGAGCAGTCACGCCTTCGCCGCAGACGGTAAGTTTGAAGGCGCTTGTTGGGTGACCGATGCGGTTTAATGCGGATGGCCGCCGGCCGCCGTCGGCCGCGGTGTGACCGGCTGTCTCGGCACGGGGAGGCGGGATAATGGTGCAGTGGATGTGTCAGGAGATGTGGGGATCGTGTCATTCGCCTCAGCGACCAAACGATGTTGTTGCGGATTCTGACGATGGCCAGGTATGGCAACATGGTGGCGCCAAGAAACACGGGGTGTTTTTTGGGGTTGTTGTTGGTTTCCTTGGTTCAGATGAGCGTTAAAAGGCAGAACGCGGTAGCCTCTGCGTCTGCTGCTCAACACTGTGTGGTTATCCGTGTGGCTCAGGCAGGGGGAGATGGACGGGTACCGATCGGTGCTTCCTTTTTTTAACGTGATCTGTGATGTGATGTGGTGTTCGCAGTGAGCTGATCTTTGCTGGCGCACCGGCCGCTGGCTGGTCTCCAGTGTTGAGCGGATTATTTGATGCCTGCCAGTGATACTGCCAGCTGTAGCTGTGGGAGCCTCCTCTGAACCCCCCCCCTAGCCCCCCTGGTGTCGTTTGAAGTCGTCTGCCTTAAAGGCAATGAGCCCACATTTCTGTTTTTTATGGGGGGGGGGCTGGTATTTTTTGCAATTAAGGGATATAAATAGGCTAAATAGCAGGTGTCTACCAACAGACAGCAGATGAAGCCCCCCCTCCCCCACCATGCTTTTTCTTTTTCTTTTTCTTTTTTTTATGTTTACTATTTTTCATAGATTTTCCCAAGGCACCATCAAGGCACACATCCGCGAGTTAGTGTCAGAATAAGCGGGTTGCTGACAATCCAAGTTGGTAAAAATAGGACTGGTTAGCATGTAGGCGATAAGTCGTTCTGACAAACAAATAAATAAATAAAATAATACATATCATTGACGAGGTGTTCAAGCACGTAGTCTTCTTATGTGTTCTCTGGTTGTGCATTCAAGATGCACAGTTTGCCTCAGCTTTCTATTCAAACCCGTCACGTAGGCCCCCAGGAGGACTATTCTGTCTTTTATGGATCTCTGTTATGATATCCATAGAAGAAGAGAAGGATCTGGGTTCATAGATAAATGAACAGATAGATAGATAGATAGATAGATAGATAGATAGATAGATAGATAGATAGATAGATAGATAGATAGACAGATAGACAGACAGATGGATGGATGGATGGAAGAATAGATAGATAGGTGGATGGATGGATGGAAGAATAGATTGATGGATGGATGGATAGATAGATAGATGGGTGGATAGATAGATAGGTGGATGGATGGAAGAATAGATTGATGGATGGATAGATAGATAGATAGATAGATAGATAGGTAGATGGTGTAGACTAGTGAATAGGGAAGTCTTCCGCACACACCATCCTACAGGTGTAGCTGTAGAGATTTATTAAGCGCGGGGGCCATAAAATAGATCATGGGTGCAGAAAGCCCACAGGCCCTGTTATTGTTGCGATAAAATGTTTATTGCCGTTTGCTTTTTAATGTTCTGCATTTTCACGTGCACTGCTCAGGTGTGTCGCGTGCTGCAGGAACCTCAGCAAAAACACTTTAGATCATCTTAATCGTCCGCCTGACACGGGAGATGAAGAATCTCTAAAAATTTAGGGGTTAGTCTGCGAAGGTGTCATCATTTTTCAGCCAGGAAATGAGGGCACCCACTGTCCTTTTGAAAATTGCTCCAGTTACTTGTGAATTCGAGGGCAATCAATCACGTTTAAGATCTGGTGCAACTTTGATTTATTTTTATTTTTTTTCCTTCATGACTGGAGAGCATGGCATGCCGCGTGATACGTATGGTATGGTGCTGTCGTACAGCAGTCTCCGTATGCACCATGGTGAGTGCAACACCCCCCCCCAATCCCCCGACCCCCACTGGGGACATAACGAGAGGTGACTTAAGAAGTCTCCTGTGACGGCTACCCGGGCCCTGTCGCATCCCGGATCCCAGCTGGCGGTGTACTTTTCTTCATGGCAGATGCACTGTCACTATCACAACGCTGTTGTCTCGTTTATCCAGCGCTCATTAGGCACCGGTCAGGTGATGGAGTCTCCATTCCTCCTTGATGGTAAACATGAAGCGCATTTCCACTCACTCCGACCACGACCAGTGTCACCCTAACGGGGGGGGGGGGGGACAGAGAGGGAGACACACACAATAGAGATGAACAGCCTGGGTGGAGATTAACGCTGGCCTCCACAGATTTTTTCTCTCGAGTTGTAAATTGAACCTGCCATACTGTCACATGAGAAATATCACATAATATCTTGTTTATAGTCTGAACCCGCTCGTTGCAAGAAGATTCCCATTTATCTAGGTTATAAAACCAACGCACTTCCTGTTTCACTTGTGACTGAGGGAGATTAAATTGATTTGATCTGGATGAGGTATCAGTAAGCACAGAAATGACCTTAACGTTGTGCTTTATAGGGATCAACAGGAAATGTTCATCTGTTTACTTCCCTTTGGTAAGATATAGATGTTAATGGACCATTTCTAACATGTAATATAGGCGTTCTTTAAAGGCGATGTCTTTTTTCTTTCTTCTTTTTTTGTGTGTGGCTTTTCCCCCCTCTTTTTCTCCCAATTGTATCTGGCCAATCTTCCAAGCCGGTCGCAGCTCCACCCCCTCTGCTGATCCGGGGAGGGCTGCAGACTACCACATGCCTCCTCTGATGCACGTGGAGTCGCCAGCCGCTTGTTTTCACCTGACAGTGAGGGGTTTCGCCAGGGGGACGTAATGCGTGGAAGACATCACGCTATTCTCCCCAGTTCCCCCTCCCCCAGAACACGTGCCCCGACCAACAAGAGGCGGCACTAGTGCAGCGACCAGGGCACATGCCCACATCCGGCTTCTCACCCGCAGTCGCAGACATGGCCAATTGTGACTGTAGGGATGCCCGGACAAGCCGGAGGTAACACAGAGATTCGAACCGGCGATCCCCATATTGGTAGGCAACGGAATAGACCACTACGCCACCTGGACAGCCCAAGGCAATGTCATTCTGTCAATCGCTCATGTGAGTCATCTGTTTCTGCCTCCGTGATTTCTCTCCGAGTAGATTTCCTTTTATTGAAATGACGGATGAATCATCCATCCATTATCCAAACTGCTTATCCTGCTCTCAGGGTGGCGGGGATGCTGGAGCCTATCCCAGCAGTCGCTGGACGGCAGGCGGGGAGACACCCTGGACAGGCCGCCAGGCCATCACAGATGAATCCTATTCAAACAAAACGGTCTGGTGTTTGAAGAAAGCATAAAGTTGGTCACATTGGCCCACTTTGAAACGACGAACTCATTCACATTACCGCGAAACAGCGCCTGTAGCGGGATGTGGCCTACTCAGTGTAAACCACCGCAGGATAATAACAGTCTGTTCAACTGGGAGGCATGGTTTGGATTCAAGGTGTATTGGCCTCTCTCATTGCAAGGTCTCTGAATTACTTTTTTTGTCGGACAAAAACACAAATCACCATCGTCAGTCGCACGTTTTTCCATCAGTTGAGTCCACTGCTCTCTTCTCATCGACATCTGGGGCTCACAATCTCCACTCATGCAAACTCAAGGTCATAGATTAACTCATGGACTCAGTTACACGAGGAACAGTCTGGGTCTGCAGGAGAAGCCACCACCAGATGAGTCTTCTTCTGTGTGTGTGTGTGTGTGTGTGTGTGTGTGTGTGTGTGTGTGTGTGTGTGTGTGTGTGTGTGTGTGTGTGTGTGTGTGTGTGTGTGTGTGTACGTACCAGGTTTTCTATCCCAATAAGGACCAAATATCTCCTTTAGGATATAAAAACCTGAAACCACCTACCTTGTGGGGACATTTTATGGGTCCCCATGAGGGAAAGGGTCTATTTTAGGGTTAGGACTTGGGTTTAGGGTTAAGGTTAGGATTAGGTTAAGGTTAGGGTAAGGGTTAAGGTTTTAGGTGTGTAGTTATGACGGTTAAGGTTAGGGTTAAAGGGTAGAGCAGGGGTGGGCAACCTTTTGGATGTCCCGTGTCACTTTGCAAAGTTGAAAAAAAAAATACCGACCCAAGTGCCAGCTCATCTTCATAACGAGCATTTATCTATTTATTTATTTACTGCTTCTGCTTGTTTTCTTGTCTAGATTCTGCATGCCTAAACATCTGCACTACACACACACACACACATACACACACACACTGTTATTATTTATGCAAATTTATGAAAATTACTAGGGCACTTGAAGTTCGACACAACATTTTCGCTGCAGAGAGCTCAACACAGCTTGGTCCCTTTTTTTATAGAAAAAAAAAGTATACTAAAAAATGTTTATTTTATTGCTCCACGTGCCTGTGTTAATGGCCTCGCGTGCCGCCGTGGGCATACATGCCATAAGTTGCCGACCCCTGGGCTAGGAAATGAATGTAGTCAATGAGGGGGTCCTCACAAATATAGTGTGTGTGTGTGTGTGTGTGTGTGTGTGTGTGTGTGCGTGTGTGCGTGTGTGTGTGTGTGGCTGAAGGGCATCCAACAGCAGGCGGCAGAGGCTTGGTTGGTAGTGCGCCATGATACATGAACACAGCTGGATGTCTTTGGGTGGCTGTTCTTAAGGAGGCGCTGGGGCATGTGATATTGTCATGACTGGCTAAGGGTTGATGAATTGGAAGATGGGGGGGGGGCAGTTTAAGGTGGGAGCAGATTGTGTCACGCCGATATTGCTGGTCGAGACAGCCGGGGAAGTCTTGGTGACCGGAGCAGATGCTGTTGTTTTCTCTTCTCGGCAGTGGGAGCCAGATGGTTTACTTGTTTATTTATTTATTTGGTGTTTCGGTGGAGGATGCTATCGTGTGTGTGTGTGTGTGGGGGGGGGGGGATCGTGAGCAGACCCGTGTTTCCCTGGCGAAAAGGCTGTGGGGAGATGTGCGCGCAGAAATCCAGCTTCGGTGACTCGGAGTCTTCCTTTGTCTGAGTGATTTGTGTGCTTTTTCAGTGCGCTGAGGTTAATGTGCTCCCCCAGGTACCCCGGTGATAGTCCCTCTCCATGTGTGTGCCCGTGTCCCATCGACTGTCGTGCACAGTTTGTATGTGGTACTATTACGTGTGTGTAACGGTGTCTAACTCTATGCATGTGTATGAGTGCATGCATATGTGTGTGTGTGTGTGTGTGTGCGCGCACAAAGAATGTATGAAAAGGAACCTGTTATCTGATGTGATGAGGTTGTATTTTGATGTTTATTGGTCTGTCTGTCTTATACCCTACTGGAGACATCTACCTAATGCTGTGGACAACATGGTTCATGTAGGTTGATGGACACAGTGGCCACCGTGGCAGCCAAATTTGTGGCTTTTTTTTGTTTTGTTGAAAAGGACGATCCCTGTCGGTAAATTGGGGCAGTCTCTATTAATAACCCGAACACCCTACTGACCGAGCGTCTACCCACACATGACCTGCATCGGTAAGTCCGCAGTACTTAGCTTGTTCTGGACAGAGCCGGGACATCCAGTCGGTCAGCATCCTCCAATCACAATCAAGGCAGAGTCTTGCCCTGCCAGTGAACACCGTGCAGTGCAGAAGCAGATATGTAGTATAGGGAGAGGAGTGGAAAGAGGAGGGATGAGGGAATAAGATTTGGAGCAGTAGGAGTAGCAGTGGAGTGAAAAGGAGGTGGGGGGGAGGGATAATGAAGTGTGGAGAGGCAGGCATGTTGCTGTGATCTCCAGCTGTGTCAGGCCTATTCTGAACCAGAGCAAGAGACTGGAGAGAAACGAAAGGAGACACGGCGTGCTCCGCACATTTCCTCCACCCATACACGCTCACGGACCAACACACACACACACACACACACACACACACACACACACACACACACACACACACACACACACCCGGCGAAATCTGCATGGTTCTGCTCATTATATACGTATTAGATAAGATTTGATGCACCTTAATGATCGCCTTGAGGAAATTGATTTGGTGCAGGGGTAGAATGGTGCATAAAACACACAGAAATAATTAAGGAAAAACAACAACGTAAAAAAAATAGACGTTTAAAAGGTGGCAAAGGGTCATTATGAAGCAACACGTGTGCAAGGTGTGCAAACGTAGTCGATATCAGAATGACGGTAACGGCGATGACCACAGATTACGCCGTTTGCACAGGTTTTAAAGAGCAGCAGGAGTACCAAGCATGCACTGTTCGTGCTTGCAGATACACATCTTTATGCACGCACGCACACACACACACACACACACAAATGATAGACTGGGTAGATCTGTCTTTCCATGCTCCATCAGCTCTTGGTGAGATGATCGCTGGTCTCACAGAATCACTGTGAGATGTGAGCAATAAACCCAAAAGGGCTGATTTCAGATGCACCGCTAGCTCCGGGTCCGCCTCAGAGGCTGCAGACGGACCTGCTCCTGTGGATCCTGTGTCGCTGACAGATGGGCGAGTGGGAGAGAGCAGAGGAGGAGGGAGGCCGTAGACTTGCCAGCACCTTTCACCAGCTCTCCACTAAACGCATTCACCTCGGTGTGATTTACTCTGATATTTATGAAGTTTTCATTGTCCTTATTTCAATTTCAGTGCAGTTTTCACTTAAAGTGGGATTTTCTCAAGACAAGCAACATATCAAGTAGTACCAAAAACGACCGTAAAGGTTTTGTCACGGGACCCCGAGAAATGCTAAAACGTTGCTGGTCTGCAGTGGAAACGGTTGCAGTTATACCTCAACCTGTTCTAACTTATTCACACTTTCTTTTTTAACCACACTACGTTTTGTGCCGCTCTCTCAAAATGAAAGTGCTTGGGTCTTTTCATCAGCGTACATGGTTCCTCTGCAACATGGGACCTCATTTGCATCGTCTAATGCACTCCGACACGGGCCACTTACAGCACATAGGACTATTAACAAACAATTGCACACATGGACACACACACACACACACACACACACACACACACACACACACACACACACACACACACACCATGTCTCCCTATACTTGTGGGGACCCCTCATTGACTACATGCCTAACCTTACCCTTACCCTAACCTTAACCTAATCCTAATTCTAACCTTAACCCTAAACCCAAGTCCTAACCCTAAAATAGACCCTTTCCCTCATGGGGACCCATAAACTGTCCCCACAAGGTAGGTGGTTTCAGGTTTTTCTATCCTAATGATGACATTTGGTCTCCACTAGGATAGAAAAACCTGTTTACACACACACACACACACACTGCAGAAAAAGGGCATTTATGTTCAGAAAGCCCATCCTTAGTAAACAAATAAGCACTCACGCACTCACATTAGCAGACACTTCCTTTGTTGGTGGCGGAGGTGTTTGTTTTGTGTTTGGTTGTTCAGCTCATGATGCATAATGCATGCCCCCACCTGCCTCTAATAGATCTTATTAATGCCTGCTTGTTGTCACAGACTGCACAGTGGATCCCAATCTCACGTTTGGTAATTGCCACGGTCGAGCTGAGCCACCCGCAGGTGAGGGGAGGAGTCCAGGGGGTCGTTATTTGAAAGGGTCTCACTTGACACTGAGTGGCATACAACTCCTTTGTATATTTCTCACCGTCTCTTTCTTTTCCATCTCTCTATCGAGTATTGTTAGGGCAAGGACGCCTTTGCAAGTTCAGAAATTCTCACAGTGGCGTCCGGGTAGTGTAGCGGTCTATTCCGTTGCCTACCAACATGGGGATCGCCGGTTCGAATCCCTTTGTTACCACTGGCTTGGTCGGGTGTCCCTACAGACACAATTGCCTATGTCTGCAGATAGGAAGCCGGATGTGGGTATGCGTCCTGGTCGCTGCACTAGCGCCTCCTCTGGTCGGTCGGGGGGGGGGGGGGGATAGCATGATCCTCCCACGTGCTACGTCCCCCTGGCAAAACTCCTCATGGTCAGGTGAAAAGAAGCGGCTGGCGACTCCACATGTATCGGAGGAGGCATGTGGTAGTCTGCAGCGACCAGGACGGCTCGGAAAAGTGGGGGCAGTTAAATGCAATTGGGGAGAAAAAAGGGAGAAGAAACCCCCCCCCCCAAAAAAAGAAAAAGAAAAGCAATTCTCCCAGTGAGGGTTCAACATCTGTCCTCCTGCCCTTTAATAAAAAAACAGGAAGATCACTTTTGTGTCCCACGCCATGCAGGGGAGATATGATTGGCGCGCTGGTTCTTGCGACTGTCACAAAGGAGAAACGCCAACGCCCGGCGGAGGTGGAGCTTAATTCATTGTGCAGTAGGTTTAAAAAACACAACAGTCATCCCCCTATCCCCGGCAGCATCTTTGTCTCGGCTCCAGAATGATTAGTGAAGATTTAGGTCAAAGGACCCATTAACGAGCTTCTCCTGTATCACAGCAAACATCCAATTGTTCGGAGGTATCGGCATCACATGATACGTGTGGCTTCACACGCACCAACCAGGCGTCACCTCTGCTGCCGCGACGACGACTGCAGGAGGTGTTATCGAGGTGTTCAATCTGTCTGCCGCGGCTGGCTTTCTAATCCACCACGCATACAGCACTTTATAGACTGCACAGAAATCTGCATACCGCTAAGCGTGCTGGGGAGGACCCGCTTGTTCCCTGCGGATTAAGGCCCGGCTGTAAACTGAATCTAGGAAGAGATTAATTTGAGGGGAAATGAACCTTTGGGCCTTTCACGCTTGATTTGTAGAGTACAGAATTATGCGTTGCATTAACCGTGTGTTGCGTTTGGCAGTTTTACAGTAAGGCTGTGCTGCATGCTTTCAAGTTTATTGGGAAGGCCTCGTCACACCTCTCGGGCTTTTATTCGTTGCAGTGCAAAATATCCGAAGCGGGGAAAGAAGGTGAGAGGTTTCTGAATAGCAGTTGTGCCTGTGTGTGCTATACGCGCCATTTCTGTGCATGGTTCAAAATACCTCAAGTGGGACCGAAGGGCAGGACTGTACATATTTGAGGAGCAGATGTGCCCGTGTGTGTGCTCTTTGCACCATGTCGGTATATTCGGCCTTGTTGTTATGACTGCTTTTGCTGTACGTGGGTGTGCAGCCCGCTCGCTTTTGTGCAGGTTTTTTTGTGAACGCATGGGTATCTGTGGAGGCCCTGCGTTGCGGTTTTTACTTTTTCTCTCCTTGCATTCTTTTGCGAGAGCTTTCATTGACATCAGTAAATCTCAACTTGGAAACCGGAGATTGATATCAACGATATTGTTGTCTGAAGCCTCTCGCGTCTCTCCCGGATCCACTTTCCCAGGCTCACGCGTTGCTCGGTCAGAGGGCGCTTTGTACCGAGGGCCTGCTCATCATCAATATCAGCGAGGTGTGGGAAAACCCACAAGGGTTCAGCGGAGTCTGCATGTGTCCCCGCTCCTACACATCTGACCCCCCGAGAGAAGGCCAGACCGGACTTCAATGAGAGCCCTCGGGCTCAGCTGAAAGAGTGCCATTGTGGGAAAGATAAACTGTCCCGCAGCTCGTCCCTGCACGCAGATGAGGAGGATGGAAAACAGAAGCGGCTGTCATTATGGGGCAGTCATCTATCAGCTGAAGCTGTGGCCATTCACCGCTAAACCAATTAAAGACAGACAGCCCCCTCATGTTTGTGGGCCTGTTTTATTATACACACACAATATAGAGAGAGACACACACAGATAAGTAGAGAGTGAAAGAGAGAGAGAGAGAGAGAGAGACTTATATATATATTCTACATATAGAGACACACATATATATATATATATATATATATATAGAGAGAGAGAGACAGAGAGTGAGACAGAGAGAGAGATGAATAGAGAGAGAGACATATATAGTATATAGAGAGAGAGACAGGGAGAGAGACAGCAAGGCAGACGAGAGACGTCTATAGTATATATAGAGAGAGACAGAGAGCCAGACATATATATATATATAGAGAGAGAGACAGAGAGATGAATAGAGAGAGAGACGTATATATAGAGAGAAAGACAGAGAGCCAGACATATATAGAGAGAGAGAGAGAGAGAGAGAGAGAGAGAGAGAGAGAGAGAGAGAGAGAGAGACATGCAGAAACGGGGAGATGTCGTAAAAGGCGTATTCACCAAAAAAAAACCCAAAAAAAACAAGATTCAGGCACTACGATTATTGCATCATGGCACCTTCGGATTTGAACTGCTGGATGTCCATTAAAAAAATATTAAAAAATAATTTGTATTAACTGCGCTGCACGTGAATCGGTGAGAGTAGGCGTCATGTCGTGCAGATGATGGCCACACCATTTAAAGATAAACCTGGTTATATGTACGGTGTTTTATATAAGCTTTTTATTTTCAATGGGTTATGTAAAAGGATGGCCTTGTGCTGGCGTTCACAATCTAAAGACAGGCAGGACTGTTGCATAATGCAAGTAGACCTCCCCACAAATAAAGAATGAATTAAAAGCCCTTTTGCATGTGAAGAGATATGCTCAAAAAAAGAGATGAATATTTGATAAGCTTACCCAGCGTCCTCGCAGCGCGGGTAATGCAGAACTTCGTAACAAAACGCAATAATTGCAAAGGGTCAACACGTAACTTGGAGACTCGGTTGACAAAAATGCATCACATAGGTTTTAGAGATGCTCACCGATGAACTTCAGATAATCACTAACTGTTTGTTTTGGGGGGGGGGTTCCTTCCCAAAACTGATCAAAGTGTTTTGATGTGTACAGCTCAGTCCATGTCACCTCCTGCTCTTGGTGGCCGTGCAGCTCCGCTCTGTGTGGTCGCAGGGGAGCTGGTGTTTCCTGCAGTCTCATGGGGGTAAAGGGACCCTGCTGGTCTGAATGGCTGACTCTCAAAGCTTGGCTGCTCCTAAACACTTGGACCTGAAACAGGAGGAGATAGGTGGCTCTGGGCCGAGGAGAGCAGTTTACCGGTATGGACTATTCACCTTTGAGTTTGTTTTTGTTTTTTGGAAAATGTTCTTCAAGCTTTTCTGGAAACCACTACTGTTACTACAGCTGTCGCCACTACTATTAATCCCACCAGTACTACTACTACCACTACTACTACCACTACCACTGCTATAGTTATTATTACTACTACCGCCACCACCACTACTAGTAACACTAATATGGAGTTCTGGTTTTCATTTTTGATTTTATTCTGTAAATTATTTAAGCACTTTGTGCGTAAGCTTGAAAAGTGCTATACAAATAAAATTATTATATATTATTATTATTATTACTACCACCACCGCTACTACTACTACTGCTGCTGCTGCTGCTACTACTACTACTACTACTACTACTACTTATTGATATTAACTTTATTAACTAATTTGTTATATTACAAAATGCTCTGAAGAAATTGTTCGATAAAAGAGTAAAATAAAAAATAAGAATAAAAAAATAAATAACATCGGATCCCCCAAAGAGCCAGAGCACAGTTTGCAGAGCACAGTCTGCAGAGCACAGTGAGAGCAAAGCAAGATGTTATTTAGCCAAATGTAAGTTTATAATTTAATTTTAGGCATGTCTTTAAGAAAAAGATAATAATACAGAGTTTAATTATCAAATTTCCACCAGCGGCATATCTCGGCACGGTTAAATATTCATGTTTGGTGTCTCAGTCAACAGAAGCAGGTTTAATGCAGCGGTTGCCCATGGAGGCCATATGAATGATGCCCTATTTGCTCCTACTCAGCAACGTTTGATACGGTTGAATGTTGGCCCATAAAGGTCAATGGCCTTTCACATAAGTGATCATTCCCCAGTCCACATCCCCCCCCCCCAACACACACACCCTGAAACTGCTGAGCTTTGTGTTTTTTTCGGATCTGATGCCCTGCATTGTCCCGGCCGTCAGAGCCAGGGTGCGTTGCCCGCGTCGCCTTTTTGGTCCCTGACGTAATGCTTCCACGACTGCACTTTTAGCACGTTATCTCATTACAAGATTGGACTTGAGATATGAGGCAACGGCCCCTTCGATGGGAGGGAGGCGGCTGTGCACGGAGCAGTCCTGAGTCCGGCTCGGATGCAAGTGGATGGACATCTCCCGCGACGTGTAAACTTTCAGAATGTGTTTGCTTTACAGAGGCCCGTCTTGATTCTGACCGGGCCGCTGTCACTGTAGCTTGAAATGTGGCTCGCCACATTTGGTGAAGATCAAAACTAGGAAAATCCGGGGTTGTGCCTGGAGCTATAACCATCAAAGTTCACTATAATCTCTGCCCATTTCATCCATTTTGTCCGGGGAAGGAAAACACTGATATGCCACCCTTCAGTTTAGCTCTGGAAGATGTAGGCTGCTGAGGATGGACGCGGTAAGACCGAAATCAGATGGCCTGCGGATTTGTGCACCTCCAAAGGCATGCAGGGAGATTCGAGACACCTCAAAACAGTAACACGCGCCACCACCTCCTTTTTCAAGCCTTCTGTCATTCCTGATATATGCCAAGAAGTATCCACCATTACATTTACGGCTCCAACTATAATTTATTTTCTTTTTTTTGTGTGATTAATCTTTTAGTTTATGAAATATCTCAAATAATCACAGCCACCCATCATGTGCACGGTGGTACGCATTCGAGAAAACAAACCTTATATTTGTGAAGCTGTAACCAGCAAATGTTTGGTATATATATTATTTGATAAATAACTTAACCGATTAATCGACTGCCAAAATCAATTAATTTGCTGTTAATTGACTAGACAGTTGACTGACTAAATCATTTTAGCACTGACTACATTATAACATGAATGTTATATGTTTGGATTTTAGTGGATTAGCTAATTGTATGCGGTCAATCAAATCTTTTTTTTGGCGAATCCTAATTGCTTTTTTTCCTTCAATTTGATTCAACGTAATGGATTGTATTGAACACCCCCCATCCCCCCACCCACCCACACACACATACATACATTTCAGATGTTCGACTTTTCACATGTATTAACGTCGCACTGTTTTTAACATCACATTGCACACTGACGAAGATAATGAACTATTTTAATGACTTGGCTGGGAGCCAGACTGTGTTTTTGGTGAGACAGCCATATGTTTTATTGATGACTGTCTGCAATATGCCCCCCCCCCATCCCCATGTTAAAGGAGAGGGCAGAGGGCAGGCCCGCTCCAGTCTGGGCTGGAGCTTGCAGTCTTTGCACTGAACATTCATCATCAACCAGCCCTCTTTTTTCGACATTTTTGCATTATATAGCTTTGATCTATATGATTAAGCTGCAGGATATCCTCCGCGACATATATATCCGGTTTTCAGCACAAAATAACTTGTTTTCAAGAACTGTCCAGACTTTGTAACCAGACCTTGATAATACCAGAGTTATGTGCTTTAAGGTATTTATGATGCATTTAAATTAAATTCTTAGACCGGTTAAAAATGCATTAAATCACCCCGGGGGCAGATTTTTTCCCCCCCACAAATTTGGGGGGGGGGGGGGTAAGTAACACTTAAAGACGGCACAAAATCGGTTGTCTTTTAGAGGTGATACTTTTTCTGCCATGTAAAACGGCCAAAGTGACCGTGCAAACAGATGCAGAGAACAGGAAGAGATGGGAATGGATGAAGATCTGTTGTGGCGCCCACTAACGGGAACAGCTGAAAGAAGAAGCAAAGCAGAAGAAGAGGAGGAGGAGGAGGAGAAGTCGTCAGTTTTATTTGTATAGCCCATTATCACAAATTACAAATTTGCCTCAGTGCCAACAGCAACACAATATCCTGTTCTTAGATCCTCGCATCAGATAAGAAACAACTCCCTAAAAAAAAAAAAACCTTTAACAGGGAGAAAAATAGGGAGAAACCTCAGGGAGAGCAACAGAGGAGGGAACTCTCTCCCAAGATGGATAGATGTACAATGGATGTTGTGTGTACAGAATAAAACACAATTTACAGAATACAACACTGAAAGAGGATGACAGAATTATAATGGAATTATAAGATATGTGACGAATATGATGAGGAGGATGCCAAGCAGTGTCCAGATGCCACCAGAACAGCCTATGAGAAGAAGATGAAGAAGAAACTGGACTGAGCTTTGAAAGTGACGTCATCAAATCTGATGCGGCATCTGGAGTCACGCGGCATACTTTGAACTTCATTTCATTCCTCGGCTTCCCCCTGCGCCTGTTTGACAGGCCTCTTTCCTTCTTCTCCCAGCATTTTCCCATCATAGACACACTGCTGGTATTGACCTTCAGCCCACTCCAGCTCTCCTCCACGCTCCACTGTGATCCGTGACTCACAAAGCCCATTTAACCTTTGCCCAGTGAATGGCAAACCAGCGCTCGCTGCCTCGGTCGCCGCCCACCAGCTGGCACCGAATATCATGTCGCTTCTGTTTTGTTTCTTGTTTTTGTTTTTTTTTTGTTTTTTTTGGGGGGGGTAATTTTGGTTTAAAGTTTTTGGCTAAATATTTGCTTTGTGTGTGTGTGTGTGTGTGTGTGTGTGTGTGTGTGTGTGTGTGTGTGTGTGTGTGTGCGTGTGCTTCTCCTGGATCGCTTGTGTGTATCAATGATCCCAAGAGCTATGCCGTCCGGAGCTTGGCTCCTGGTCGGGTCACCCAAGGCAGACAGGTCAAGGGGGAGGTGCCAGATGAAGCACAATCCAACAAAGACCTCAACAGTGGAACTAGCGGAAGATGTCTCCAGGTCACAACGGCAGCAAAGGCGGATGAAGGCTGCAATAGAAGGTGGTCCCCAATCGTCTTGGTTCTCCGTGCCATTGGAGTCTGTCCACCCCCTGCCAAGGACCGTGTGGTGGCTGCAGGCACATCAACCACTCCACGTAAAAAGCTGTCACGCACAGGCGTCCTCCCATTATGCAGCTCCAGGATCGGCCTCTACACCCACCTGAAGACTCAAAGGGAGGACGGTCATACTCGACCCCAAGTGACTGGCGATGATGATGATGATGATTGTGTGTGTGTGTGTGTGTGTGTGTGTGTGTGTGTGTGTGTGTGTGTGTGTGTGTGTGTGTGTGTGTGTGTTTTCACATGCTCACTACCTATATTTGGTAATGTATTTCGGTAACATGTTACAGTGGCACAAAATTGTCTCTTAAAGCTTAACGTCAGCTCGGTCCACTATGTCTGCACCAAATATAGATAAGATTTGATAACGTTTGCGAGGGAGCGATGAACGAAATCAATGAGAGGAAGACAGAGAGAAAGAGCCGCTGAAGGACAGAGCACAAACCAGAGGAATTAATGAACAGACCGGTGGTACTGAGGGCTTGAACATATTGGCCTGTGCTTTCCAAGGCGTATCGTTGGAATCAATCTTTCCCTCTCACTTCAGTCAGTGATATGTGTTCAAACCAGCCACCCTTAGCTTACATGGGATATATATTACCTGCAAGAACCTTGCCCCACAAAGGCGCCATTAGTATGTGTAAGGGTGGATAATTTTCTCGAATGGGTGTCATTTACTCTTCCCACGGTGGCGTCCTCCCCACACACACTCGTGCATTTTTAGGCCACACTGAGTATCGGGTGTTCTGGGAGGATCCTGTAAAGTGTTGGATTGCATTAACCATCAATTTCAGGTCGGTAATGATACAGTTAACACTGTCTGGGGGTAATGGGAACTTCTTGTTAACTTTTACAGGATGTGTGTGACTTCCTGGGTGTGAGAACGGCCGTCTGTCTTATGCAGCCCAGGAAACTAACGAACCTTTCCCTGCATCCTGAGCAAGGTGACTGGCTATAAATTTACTGTGGGAACCCTGAACAGTAGGTACCTGCATAATTGGCTGGTGAAGCAAAGACACCTGCAACCCAAATTCATTGTACCAGAGTTTGACTAATGATCCGGTGTTTGTAACACTGATTACTCAAAACTATAAAACCTGCCTGTCTCACCTCTTTTCTGGTTCATTCTGGGTGTTTATTGTAGCTCTGCTTTAACACACACCTCTGCTGCTCCTGCACTTCTTAATGACATTTCTCTCATTTGTTGTTAGCAGCTCATTCTTCCTCTCTGGCCTTCAATTTTCTATCTATCTATCTATCTATCTATCTATCTATCTATCTATCTATCTATCTATCTATCTATCTATCTATCTATCTATCTATCTATCTATCGATTGATCAATCAATCTAATCTAACGTCATCTCTTTTTCTATATGCCTTCCTTTTCTTTCTTCCAAATGAGGCTCGGGGGACAGACAGAAGACGGGGACTACGTGTTCCTGGTCTACATTAGACTGCACATCAATGGGAATATAGTATAGGCTACATGTCTCTTTGTACTCAATGGGGCATTTTTTATGCACAGTATCGTTGTTTATCCCCTTCAAGGTTTCGCAAAGTTACATCACGCCGCTGCAAACGCCAGAAAATGATGCCTTGCTCAAGTGGCCCATGACAGAGGAGACTTCATGAGAGGGGAGAGCCCAACTCGTTTTATGATTATGATTACAATTTTTCCGCCAAACTAAAATCTCCCAGATGGTCTGTTGATTTGATATTTTAGTCCCAAGCCTGCTTCCCTTAACACCAGCCTGCCATCGCTTCGGAATGAAAAACCCCATCAAAGTCATCTGCTCATTACACATTCATTATGACCCTCATGTTGACCCAAGCTCAGAAGTCTGGGTTGGTAGATGGAGATAGCATCCTGCTCGTCTTAACCTTCTGTGTCCTCGGCGTTGGGGATGTGTTTTGCGGGCTTGCCATGCAGGTTGTCTGCGCGCTGTAGGTAAGTCCCCTGCAGGTGTGTTGCCTAAAGATAAAACTAGTTTGAAGATATATGCAACAAAAAAAAGTGGCTCTTATCTGTCTGCTTAGAAGCATTGCCCTTGCTTTGCTATGTGAAAGCGCGTCCACAAACCACCCACTTCCGCTTACGATGCTGAGGCATGAATTATTTAATTAGCCATCTTGGCTCTTGTCACCGTAACCCTCAAAATGCAAGAGGGTCTCATTTTGGAAGAGTGGTGGATGCCATGTCCTGGATTTTCTTGTTCTGTCAAGATTGTTTTTCTACTTGCCTTGTCGGAAACGTGTTTTCTCCCATGAGAGTTTTCCTTTGCCCCCAAAGAGGACTAATGCACTCAAATCAAAATCCTCAGACCCAATTCTTGGTGAACGCCGAAGCAGGCCAGACCGCTAACATGCCTGTGCTGTGCATTATTTTTACACCGCATTGAAAAAATGATTTAAAATAGACAAAAAGGGGAGGGAAATGAGTCAGAACAGTTTCCATTGTGGAGTAGATTGCATTACTTCATTGATTCTATGCTCGACATTTTTTTTAATATAATTGGGTGAGCGTAGTGTGCCTTACATTTGCCGTAAATCTGGAATCAGGAACATTTTTCATTTCCTTCCACGCATCTGCGCACATGAAATGAAACGTAATATCGTTCCCCCAGCCCACAGCAATGCAACACAAAGACAAAAACATATAACATATCATATCCCAAAAAAATAAATAATTTTTTTTCATTTGTTATGTTGGGCTATACAAATAAAATTGACTTGACTTGACTGTCCGAGCAACCGAATGCCAGGATGAGTGTCGAAACTGCCGGTGTGAATGAGCTAGCGGTTAGCTTAGTCTGCCCCGCTTCCGCATCCTGTCAGACCGCCTTCGGTGTTTTCTCTTCGGGCGCAGCTCCAGGCACTTGGTCCCTGGGCCCACCTAACCGAACACCGCAGACCAAGCTCTCCCAGCCGATCCAGCGCCAGCTCTCCCAGCCATCAAACGAAGACACCAACTTAGACGTGGACAAAGACACTGCGTGGACGGTACTGGTTGAGACTGCTGCAAACGTGAATTCGCTCCGCCATCTTTCCCACACCGGAAGTGGAAAAATCGCCAAACGTTCTCCATTCCCCATGTGGTGAGCCTAGTTATATTTTATAAATGAATATAAAGTGATGCTAACTGTATCATGCTAACTACAAATGGCCAAACACCGGATAGGTGAGTAAGTCTCTTGACACTTGCTCCAGTACATTTCAGAACTGGATTGACTTAAATTTTGTTTTGCCTGTGCAAATTATCGTTATCACAGCATGACTGCTGGTCACTAACTTAGGTTTTTCATTCTTTTCAGAGGTATTGTACATTGCTACCTGCCTCACGTGCATGTGCCTTTTGATTTTACTCGTTGATTGGCAGTATGTGTCAGCACATGGGATTGTATTGGCACAGCTCTTACTAGGATTAGGGTGGGGGCACAGAGGACACCAGTTCTGCCACGAGCCGGGCCTCCTCTTTAAACAGCACCACGATCCCCCACACGCTCATTAACGCAGACAGGATGGAGTCAAGTGGGTTATCTCAGTTTACCTCTATTAGCCGACACCTTAGAGAGAGGCCGGCCATGTGGTTAGAGGGACCCTTCCCCCAAATGAGAGCTGAAAATGGCAACTTGTGTCCATCGACAACCACGTCCTGTCAGAGTGTCCTTTAGCAAGGCACTGAACTTTCACCTTCACACCTTTTGTAAATGGGGTAACACCTTCGGGGAAAAGCGGGTCTGCCTGCTGACAGATGGCATCTGATCCCTACTCTGATTTGTGTTTTGACACAGATTCAAAGTGCAGTCCTATCGGAGACAAATCAAACTCTGCTGGCAAAACAATTTGATACAGTAGATGGCATGTTGTAAATATTCAACAGACAATGATTTATTATAAAACCACACTTTACCAGAGGCCTCACTTATTTGGATAGGATTGCTGACTGACCCTATGTAAACTCTTAGCTGCTGTGCTACTAGATATTCTTATCAGGTCTAAAATCGTCCGTCTTTCAAGTACCAAGGAATGCTGACTGGAGTCTTTGTATAAAGATGGCCGGCCTCTTACACATGGGTCCACTCTGTCTAGCCTACTGTGAGCCTGTGAGCCCAGCCAACAAGGATACAGCCTTGTGGGCAGCAGCGAAGTTTGAGTGTGAGTGTGAGTGTGAGTGTGTGTGTGTGTGTGTGTGTGTGTGTGTGTGTGTGTGTGCAAGGAGAGATTGAGAGATAAATAGCGCCCTGCATCAAAGAGCCCAACACAGAGCCAGCAATACATGTGATGTTTCCCAGTCAAAACTATTGATCTTTGCTGAATTTTGCATCTGCGTCCGTCTTAAACAAAGCAAACTACCAGGAGATTTTAAGACTCTGCTGCAAAAAAACAAACAAAAAAAACAAACAAAAAAACCCCCAAAACACACAAATAGCACAATTTTATATTTCATCCAGTCTTATCAGCTCCCTGTGTGTAGCCATTATCTTTAAACACGGTACATTATCCTGACAAAAGCTTGAATGATTGAAACCAGCAAAATTATTTGCCCGTCCAAATAATTTGGCTAAAACTGTCAAGCCAGTCATTTTTTGCAGGTAAGAGTATGAAGGCGTGACATCATTCATAGTTAGGATAATAGCTAATATGAACAAATGAACAATTTTAACAAATCATTTACGATAATGCTGAGCTTTATAATCAGATTTTCACCAAGAAATGCCTACCAACAGGATGCAATGATAACACTAGAACAATTGTTGGTTGCAGTGTTTTTTTTTTGTGATGAAGAAAGTGCCCAGAACTTCCTTGAGGCTGCACCTCCCAGTAGTCTTTGTAGCGGGGGTTCCTCTGTGTTTGATTCCTCTCTTATCGACCACCTTAACTGAGCTGAGTTTTAGCTGGTCCCGCCTGCCCTACAGGCCCGAGTCTATGTCTGGCTGATAATGAACCATGCAATGTGTTTGTCTTGTCTATCCACATGGTGCTGCAGGCAAAGGCCCGCTTCTCAGGTGATGCATGGTGGTGATGGGAGTTTTAGCACCAGGTGCAGTCAGTGTAACATACAGGGTATGAGCAGACATGTCTTGCACCAAATTGTGTGTGTGTAAACCCAGGATGATAGAGAGGTAGAGGCAGGTGCAATTTGAAACATGGCCTACACTGCAGACACTGAAACAATGTGAAAGCATTCTTGACGAAGAATGAAAAGGTTTGAAAGTTACAGTGTGGAATTTGTCCCATCTCGACTCAGCTTATGTACCGTTCAAATTTTTTTTTTTTTGATTTTCCCCCTTTTCTCCCCAAATGTACTTGGTCAATTACCCCACTCTTCCAAGCCATCTCGGCCATTGCTCCACCCCCTCTGCCGATCTGGGGAGGGGTGCAGACTACCACATGCCTCCTCCAATACATGTGGAGTCACCAGCTGCTTCTTTTCGCCTGACTGAAGAGTTTTGCCAGGGGGACGTAGCACGTAGGAGGATCACGCTATTCCCCCCAGTTCCCCTTCCCCCCCCCAAACAAGTGCTAGTGCAGTGACCAGGACATATACCCAAATCTGGCTTCCCACCCGCAGACATGGCCAATTGTGTATGTAGGGACGCCCAACCAAGCCGGAGGTAACATGGGGATTCGAACCGGCGATCCCCATGTTGGTAGGCAATGGAATAGCCCGCCACACCACCCAGACACCCTGATCTGCCATTCAAATTTAAATCTGTCCATCCATAAATCCATTGTATACATTTTAATGAGTCATATAAAGTGATGTGTGATGCAATGAATTCAGGTCCTGTCAATAATGTTAAACATGAACAGTATCAATGACATACTGATACTGATGCTTCTGAGAGAATGTATTTCCTGTGTGCTTGCTTATATATTTGGTGGCTGGCCATACTGATCACTGATTGTGGTTTCTACTTTAGGGAGAGATAAAAATGGGGGTAGTGTGGTGATGGTTGGAGTTGTAAAGGATTGGTTGGTGTTACAGGAGCAGCTCTTGAAATATTGATTTCTTCTGCTCTAAAAGCCATGCAGAGGTGTCGAGAAAAGGATACGGTTTGTGCTCTCTCGTTCAATAGCGAGATCCCTGGGACCGATGGATGCACAAATGGGACTTTTTTTCTCAATTATGCATCTTCTAATTTGCCAAAAAGGCATCAGATTAACATCATACACATAATTTATATGCCGCTTAGTGGATATTTCTCATCTTAAGTGTTTTGAAATGCATACGTTTTCAGCTTGAAGCCCTAACCTTGGCAATTTTAGTGCAGTGTTTTAACCAATGCACTGCACAGGAACCTGCAGTTGTGTCGCTATGAGTGCCAAACTCTACTCACAGAGCTACACAAGGGAATGGTTCCTGACCCCTCTCCATCTGCATTAGGCCCATTATTTTCAAACTTTGTGGAGCACACAGTTCCAGAAGTACAATTCAAATAATTAAAGCCATTCAGTGAGCATTTTCTTCCTTTTCCTGGGTCTGTCAGACACAGCTGCTTGTTTTCCTGATTTGACTGTAAGTCACCGATGCAGTTGCATTGTCACATTTTTAATGAGAATAAGGACAATGGTGAAACACAAATGTTTTATATGTGTGTGTGTGTGTGTGTGTGTGTGTGTGTGACTCCATGATGCATGCACATATGTGTATGTGTGTACATATCCCACACACCGCAGCTGGGAAGCAATGACAATACTGCCGACTCAAACGTGACGGCACTCAAATGGTTTTAACCAAGTTCTTTGTCGCCGATTTTGCAGGTTGCTCAGGTGGATTTGTGGCGATGGTAGTCTTCAAGACGGCCTCGGGAGCTTTAGCAGTGTGATGGTACATTAAACATGATTTGTTGGTCTACAAAATGTTGCCAAATCAACCAGCTTGGGAAGTGCAGAGACAAATGCCATGCAAAGGGTTGTTGAAGGCCATTTTAGCCCCGGGAACAAAAAAAAAAACAAATACACGTATTATGATTGCATAAAGGAGGCACATAGAAGAAATACTTGTACAAAAGTCCAGGATGCTGCTGAATGCTGCTGTTTTTAAAGTGCCATATTTGGTCCACATACAGCCTGAAGCCTTTTCGTTTTTTTTCTTCTCCGAAATAGACCATTAATGTCACGTTCAGTGAAGTGCATGTTTTTGCGCTTTCACATTCAATGTAGTTGAGTTCTAGAGAAGTGCGGGATTTAGACACGTTTGTTTCATGCATGACAGTCAGACATATACATGCACAGATGCATGCACACAAACACACACACACACACACATACAACATTGTACACTCATTAGCAGTTAGTCATAGTACTCCATCACAATATGCAGGCTTTGTATTAAATGACTAGTCACTCTAATATCATTATCATTCTCTCATGGCAGCAAACCTCTGAGACAATGGGATGCACGAAGATCATGATGACCCTGACCAGTTTCCTACTGAGGAAATGTTAGTCATGTGTTGTGTGATGCTGATGGGTGCTGAGACCGTTTTGGTTTGCTTGTCCTTAGAATAAGGAGCAAAGCAAAAAATAAAGAGCGCTCTTGTTCCTTCGTCTTTTAAAATAGCAGTTTCAGTCAGAGTGTTCTGTTTTTGCCCACCACCAGTTTCGATCTCACAACGAAGAACTGTGTCTTCCCACAATTCCTGGAAGACTTTGCTAATAATATACAACTGTGTGATGCATTTTGCGTGAAAGTATGAATGGCCTGAGTTTGGGCCTGCTAGACACTAGCCTGTTACTCAGCCAGCTAGCTTTGCGCGTGCTATGAGAGGTGTGTGCTAAGCTGTCTCATAGCAAACAATAGAGTGATAATCCTGTGTGATGGTGGCGTCATGTTGTGGCTGTCTTAAAGCATCATGATAAAAGTTTTTATTCCAGTGACAGTACAGTTTGAAGTACAGTACAGTGAGAAGATGTTGGCGCGAATTCACGTTTGCAGTGGCCTCACCCAGTACCGGTGTAGGAAGATGGCAGCAGGAACTTATGTTTGCAGCAGCCTCACCCGGTACCGTCCATGCAGTGTCTTTGTCCACGTCTGTGTCTAAGTTTGTGTCTTTGTTTGATGGCTGGGAGAGCTGGCGCTGGATTGGCTGGGTGAGCTTGGTCTGCTGTGTCCTGTGGGCCCAGGGACCACGGCCCTGCCTGGAGCTGTGCCCAAAGAGGAAACACCAAGGGCGGTGTGACGGGACGTGGAAGCGGGGCAGGCTAAGCTAACTGCTAGCTCATGCAGACCGGCAGTTCCGATAACACTGAGGGCGGTCTGGCGGTGGCCTCGCCTAGTGTTGACTGTTTTGGTGTCGTCGTGTGGAGTGCGGGGAGGTGTATCGAAGGTGTCTGGCTGGGAGAGCTGGTGTTGGATCATCTTGAAGAGCTTGGCCTGCCTGCGTCTGGTGGGCCCAGGGACCACGGCCCTGCCTGGAGCTGCACCCGAGGAGGAAACACCGAGGGCGGTCTGACAGGATGCGGGAGCGGGGCAGGCTAAGCTAACTGCACCATGCAAGACTGGCAGTTCAGACAGTCATCCTGGCTGGTGTTCATTTTTTTTTCTTCTCTTGGAAAGTGATTTTGTTGATATATGTGTTCTTGTAGTTTCCAGATATGTGTTTTTGTCTTTGTGTTGCACTGCTGTGGGCTGGGGGGAACGATATTTCGTTTCCTGTACACAAGTACATGAAATGAAATGACAAAGTGTTCCTTATTCCTGAGTTTCTTTTACACAGTCTGCACTCTGCTGAATGGTGCGTTTGTGTTTTCATGTCGGCACTCTGCTGATGTGATGGCACAGCCTTTGTGCTGGTTTGTCCCTTCCTTTTCTCGTCTCTCAGCCCCAGAGCGAGGTTTTTACCAGGAGTCCCTAAATTAATACAACCTCAATGAGAAATCCCTTTGCTCTGTGGCGTTGCTAATATTAGGAGGCCTCGATTCTCCTCTCTCTTTTCTGTCTGTCTCTCTGCTAGGTGGAAGATATGCGGTCAATATTAGACTTCTCCCAGACATGCTATAGACCCGCTATACCATCCTGTGTTTGTCCAAGTTTGACAGAAGCCCTTTCTCGCTTTCCCTCCGCTCATTTCCATCTTCCCACACCATTTTCTCATCTCGAACTCACCCCTTTCTTCTGCACCTGTCTCTCCTTTTGTCCGTCCCTTGCCTCCATCCGGCGTCTTTGTTCAGATAAGGTAGTGTCTGGGATGCCTGCTGCACGTCACGTCTACCCACTGCAAAGAGACACCTTCTTAACAAGTCATAGTCTGCAAAGAAATTGCATTTTTACTTATCACAATGAAAAGAAACTTGTTCCAAAACTTTCTTGATCCTAGATTACCTCGTTGCTTGGGGATTTTTTTTCTTTTATAACTTTTTTTTTTTAAGAAAAAATGGGATTCAGTGGCTTGCAAATATGGATATTTTTCACAATGCCTGGCGGTTTCTGATATGTCATGTCGCTGACGGCCAAGTTCTGCTTAGTGAAGCATTCTGCTTCTTGTTCTGCTTTACTCTTTCCACGGCCTTGCCCTCAGCGCCAGTCGAAACCCGGCGATCTTAAACATTGCAGCATTTCTCCTGGATTGCAATGTAGAAACAAGATGAACAGATACCGTGAAGAGACGTAACGTGACGACCTCGACAACATCTCTAAGTGTTTGAATTTGAATGGTTTCAGCGTTTTCTCAGAGATGCATACTCATGTTTTAAGCTTTTATTTCAACACACGGGGCTTATAATGAATGCGATTCATCGTGCAGTTTTTTTTAATGGTTGCATTGTTCGTGTTTCACTGCAGATGAGAGGGGATGGTGCCCTTAGAAACTGTAATATCAAATCACAGGGTGGAAACTATATATGGGATTGGCAGTGAAAACCCTCAAGTTACCTTTTATAGGTGTGAAGGTTGGTGGAGAGAGAGAGAGAGAGAGAGAGCTTTTTCTGCATGTAGTATTAATGGTAAGCCTCAGTCTACAATGACTTCATACATCAATGATTCAGTGTCTTGAACCCTCCGTTTCTCATGCAATAGAATAAACCAACCCCTCTTGCTTTTCTCTCTCCTCCAGCCTTTCATCCTCAACCTTCCCCTTTTTGTAAAGTGTTAACATATTCCGATTCACGTTTCCTGTTCATTGTTTACTCAGCTCAAGTTTTTTTTTTTACTTTTTAAAATGTAGAAATTGACCAAGTTGTGTATTTGTTGCAGTGATATTGCAGGTCGTGCTCGGCCCCAGAGGCCACAAACTGCTTTGAGAATTTGATTAAGATGATCAAAACTGACACGGGGATTACTCTGTGTGGAAAGTAGCTTACATTATAGCCCACTATTCTTCTCTGATTAAGTAAATGGATCATTTCCTTGTAGTTAAGACACTCAGGAACTGAACATGATATTTGCTTGGGGACCTTGATTGGGGACCTTGCATCCATGTTCAGGCACATTGTAAAAAAAAAAACCCAAAACACTTGATCTCATTTTTTTTGGACCCCCCCCTCCTCTTTTTTTCTCCCTAATTGTATCCGGCCAATCACCCCACTCTTCCGAGCCGTCCCGGTCGCTGCTCCACCCCCTCTGCCGAACCGCGGAGGGCTGCAGACTACCACATGCCTCTTCCGATACATTTGGAGTTGACAGCGGCTTCTTTTCACCTGACAGTGAGGAGTTTTGCCAGGGGGACGTAGCGTGTGGGAGGATCATGCTATTCCCCCCCAGTTCCCTCTCCCCCCCAAACTGGCACCTCGACCGACCAGAGGAGGTGCTAGTGCTGCAACCAGGACACATACCCCATCTGGCTTCCCACCCACAGACACGGCCAGTTGTTTCTGTAGGGATGCCCGACCAAGCCGGAGGTAACACGGGGATTCGAACTGACGATCCCCGTGTTGGTAGGCAACGGAATAGACCGCTATGCTACCCGGATGCCCTTGATCTAATTTTTGATGTTTTTACTCCACTCATGCACAAATCGGCCTTTTAATGTGATGATATGACATGTAACTAATTGCCTCATAGGAATTATATTTTTTTCTTTGTTCCTCTGCTCACAGAAATCAGACCGCAGGGTTAGTTGCAGAAAAGTGGACCCAGGTCTGGTTGGGAATGAATTTAATGCAGGGAGAATGCTATCTGTACCATTTTTGTCACCGTTTGAGCATCCTTAGCTGACACTCTCTTCCACAGTGACTAACAATGAGCGAGAAGCTGGAAGTTCAGTATTTTGTGCAAAGACTCTTAAACAGAAAATATGACCATTAATGAGCCTGTTTTATTGTTGCCGTTTAACTTCTGACCTTTTTGGTTACTGGAATCTATAGCCAAATGGCCATCTTTGCCACTCGGTGACTTATGTTGCTCTCATAACTGGTAGCATGTTGTCAAAAGCAAAGATTTCGGTGATAAAACTATGAGTCTTTCCCTTTGGGGTCATCAGATAGCGTAGCTGGTCTATTCCATTGCCTACCAACATGGGGATCGCCGGTTCGAATCCCCGTGTTACCCCCAGCTTGGTCGGGCGTCCCTACAGACACAATTGGTCGTGCCCGCGGGTGGGAAACCAGATTTGGGCATGTGTCCTGGTCACTGCACTAGGGCCTCCTCTGGTCAGTCGGGGCACCTGTTAGGGGGAGAGGATGAACTGGGGGGAATGTCCCCCCTGGCGAAACTCCTCACTGTCAGGTGAAAAGAAGCGGCTGGTGACTCCACATGTGTCGCAGGAGACATGTGGTAGTCAGCAGCCCTCCCCGGATCGGCAGAGGAGGTGGAGCAGCATCGGGGACGGCTTGGAAGAGTGGGGTAATTGGCCGGATACAACTGGGGAGAAAAGGGGGGGGGGGAGTCTTTCCCTTGCTGCTGGGAGACTGTGCCATTGTGCACCATGTTGTGCACCAAGCCATTGTGTTGCAGGTATAATATCTGCCATAGTCATCATGAAACCCCCTGGAACCTAAGCAACTATTGAACACTTTAGCAAACACCCTATTTTCCTCTTTAGCCCGCTGTCTGTTGGATGCCTCCTGATATTATCCCCTTGCCCTAAATGTGCAGTTCTGTCAATCCCTGGCAAAATATATTTCTCACACTCTCGTAGCCTGTTCTATTTAAACCTCCCAGTGCATCTCATTAGCAGCCCTGATATGTGTCCTGAGTATTGGCTTACGTTGTGTTTCTATTCGAACAGAGAGGAGTAAGCCTGGCAGAATGAGCTGCCTTTGAAATCTAACATAGTGCCACTTTGAATTTATACACAACACTTGTCCACAGGGCTGTGTGTTCATCTGCGAAGTTATTCATCTATGGGCAGGCCGCTGCTGTAACAGTGTGTGGCTGTATGGGCATGTGCACATCTATGTGTTTGCACATGTGCTTGTGGGCCTTAATGCCTGAATTTTGTGTGTGTGTGTGTGTGTGTGTGTGTGTGTGTGTGTGTGTGTGTGTGTGTGTGTGTGTGTGTGTGTGTGTGTGTGTGTGTGTGTGTGTGTAAAGTGAGGAATAGTGTGTGTTTGTGTGTGTGCATGCATGTGGTTGTGCATATAGATGCATGTGCATGTGTGTGTTAATGGAGGTTTTTCAGCCTCTGGCCCTCAAGCCAAGCCTTGGGTGGCGTTTCTCTGCACAGTCTGGAGAAAACTTGCATTAACATAGAAATCAAACACAGTGCCGCTCTCTCTCTCTCTCTCTCTCTCTCTCTCTCTCTCTCTCTCTCTCTCTCTCTCTCTCTCTCTCTCTCTCTCTCTCTCGCTTGCTGGCTCTCTCTGACTGATTTAATGGTGGCATGGCTCATATGGCAGAGTATTCCATCTGAATTAACGGTGATGAGGTCTTCAGTCACCATCCATAACATCTCCTTTTTCATTTTTCTCTCGTTTTTATTGTGTTACTCTCTCTCATGGTATTCTTGATTATGTTGTCTCCTTGTTTCTTTCCCCTTTCCTTTTTCTCTCTGTTGTCTGTCTTTACATGTCTCCCATGTTCTATCCTCCACTCTTTGCCCCCCTCACTCTCACACTCCTGGTACTTTGGTCTCTGTGTCTCGCTGTATGTGCACTCGGTTGTGTGTGTGTGTGTGTGTGTGTGTGTGTGTGTGTGTGTGTGTGTGTGTGTGTGTGTGTGTGTGTGTGTGTGTGTGTGTGTGTGTGTGTGTGTGTGTGTGTGTGTGTGTGTTGTGTGTGTGTGTGTGTGTGTGTGTGTGTGTGTGTGTGTGTGTGTGTGTGTGTGTGTGTGTGTGTGTGTGTGTGTGTGAGGGAGACATTCCTGATGTCTCCATTGTGTGGATTTGAGTGGGAACAGCAGAGATGGGAGAGGTGCACCTTTAACCCCCAGAATGAAAAAAAAAATCTCAGGGTAGTAAATCTCTCTGATTAACACCGGCTCTCTAACTGCTCTTTTTGTTTGGGATTGGATCGTGTGTGTGTGTGTGTGCGTGCGTGCGTGTGTGTGTGTGTGTGTGTACACACGTGCATATTTCTGTGTGTACATCCTCTGCCATCTGAGCGATGCTCACACTCGACTGTTTAAATGAAAACCTTTAAAGGATCCATGGAAACGAGTCCTCCCCCGTCTCCCACACTGGTGGACAATGTAAAGGACAGGGTTACGAACTGTTAAGCCGGGCCTTAAAAAGTTTCTGGAAAAGGCCAATCTCACACAGACTTCTGGCATTTTCCAATAAATGTGCTCTATTCTTACAGTTTTATCTCAAGACAGATGTTTTTTTTCCACTCTTTTTCCACTTAAAGCTCGTTACCGTTTGCAAGTATCATACTTTAAATGGCATTAACACAGCTGATGGGTATAAGCTATTCAAATAAACCCGAACACCGTCAGAGATTTTGCCATTGAATTCTCCTCAGAGCTGGGGAATATGGATGGGATTCAGAAACACAATAACTGTATATATATATATATATATATATATATATATATATATATATATATATATATATATATATATATATATATATATATATATATGTTTTTTTTGCATGTTCAAAAAATGTACAGAATTTAGTTTCAGGACAATATTTGGCGACATGTTGATGTCCAATACAGCAACACACACAGAAGGCATTGTGCAACGTAATGTGCAAATGGTCTCAAATCATGTGGCATTAAGAGCCATGTACTTGCAGCTTTTCCAAATATATGACACCAGCTGATTGACAGGGATTAGCGTTACAAAGGGGAAACAAATTTTGTAAAATCAGCCGGTTGATTGTTTGGTTGTGCTCATGACTTTCAGTGACACACGGTTGGAGACCACTGTAACCTTAAGGGCTACGAAAGCACACGGGGCATTTGGTAAAGCGGTCCTAACTGCTTAGGTGCCGGGGGATTTGCAGTTGCACCCCAAAATGTTATACCTGGAACACAATGACAAAGTGTATGAAACCCAAACTGGCAACCATCGTAATGCAGTCATTTTAGCCTTTTTTTTGGTGAGCAGGAATGCAGCCAGATATACGCACACACACACAGACACACACACACACACAGACACACACTCTCTCTCTCTCTCTCTCTCTCTCTTCTCTCTCTCTCTCTCTCTCTCTCTCTTTCTCTCTCTCTCTCTCTCTCTCTCTCTCTCTCTCTCTCTCTCTCTCTCTCTCTCTCGCTCTCTCTCTCTCAATCCATGCTAACACTGGATTATCTGACACTAGCGGAACAAAGAAACCTTTGGGCAAATAGAACAAGTGTCATATCTGAGATTTCAGTCTTTGGTGGTCTGGACAACAGACTTGGAGTAAAGCAGATTGTCTTACTTGCTGTGATGCCAGCCCGGGAAACGAGAGCGGAGCCAGTTGGATGTCAGCTAACACCTGCTATTGTTATGCAGAGTTACAGGGCCCCCGCCGTACCATTAACAGATGGGAAATATGGCTGTTGAAGAAACACGTCCCTTGACAGTTACAGCAGCGATACTGTAGAGACTTGCTATGGCAGACTGCTGGATAAAGGATTACTCTGTAATAAATGTGCCGTGTAACAGCCGCTGTGGGGTATGCGGCGCAAATTGTGGTCACTCACTCATGGACGACCTGAGAGGGATGTGCACTTGTTAGTCTTTGATATATTAACTATATACATTTCAAAATTCCTCAGAATAATAATCTAACTAAAGTGGAAGGAGTTTGTCTGTTTGTCTGCTCATCTGTCCATCTGTCTGTCTGTTCACCTACCTGTCTGTCTGTCTGTTCATCTGTCCATCTGTCTGTTCACTTACCCACTTGTCTGTCTGTCTGTCTGTCTGTCTGTCTGTCTGTTCATCTGTCCGTCTGTCTGTCTGTTCATCTATCCATTTGTCTGTCTGTCTGTCTCTTCACCTACCAGTCTGTGTCTCACTTCAGCTGTCTGTCTGTCTGTATGTCTGTCTGCCTGTTCACCTACCTGTCTCCCTGTTAATTTGTCTGTCTGTTCACCTATCTTTCTCTCTGTTCATCTGTCTGTCTGTCTGTTCACCAACCTGTCTGTCTCGCTCTTCAGTTGTCTGTCTGTCTGTTCACCTACCCATCTGTCTGTCTGTCTCTCTCTTCAGCTGTCTGTCTGTTCACTTATCTGTCTCTCTGTTCATGTCTGTCTGTCTATCTATCTGTACATCTGCCTGAACTTTAAATAAGAAGTAGTATACATTATGTTTTCTGAAATTATTTTGTGTGTTGCTTTTGTTTGCTGATAATTCCCTAAACTGAGACATTATGTAGCTACATGTGTGTTTTCTAGAGACAACACTCTGACAGGAGTGCTTACTGTAGACAGGTGTCCAGCCTACTGTATATTTCCCTTTACACAAACCTTTCAAGCCTGCCACATTCTGAACTAATACCACACTGAGAATACATGCACCCATAGAGTCAGGGAACTTGTTATTTATTTAAAAAAGCAACCTTTTCCATTGAGGTGGGGGTCATGGGGCCTGGGTAGGGTTTGTGAGAGCTGAGACAGGATAGGGTTAAGTGTCCCTTATTTTTCTGAGCTAAAGGTGGCAACCTTACTGATGGGCTGCCCAGATTTGTTTCTGTGGTTCCTTCTTTTACTCTGGCTTGCATGTCAGGTGACCAGATGCCAACAAACCAAATGTGGGACAAATAGTGTGTCTGTGTGGGACAATTTGGGACATGTATAGACATAGACTATACTTTAATTTGGGATCCATAGGCCTTCTGCCTGAATCACTTTTGTGATGTTCCTTTATAGACAGTTCAGTTTTGTTGATTAAAAAACACTGTGGATGCTCTTAATTTATGTAGCCGGCCTAAAAGAGAGGGTGGGTGTGGGTACCTTTAATCTATGTGCTAAACTGTAACAGCATTGTCTGTTTGCCTTTTTTGCTACATGTTTTGATTCTTAAAAGCTTGGTGTCCCCATTGTCTTTTTTTAAGGCTGTCTTCCAGAATGCACTCAAGTGACAGTCATGTTATCAATATCGTTTGTCTTTTTTTTTCATATTTGGCATCGAGGTAATCAAAAGTAACTGCAAGTAGCCAGATTACGTTACTTTGAGTAACTTACTGAATACATTTTTTCAGCAAGTAATTTGTAACTGTAATGGAATCCATTTATAGAGTAACCCTCCCAGCCCTGATGATAAAGTGTAGGTCATTCCTGCAAGTTGAGCCAGGAAGTGTTTCACCACACTGGACTTTTCGGGTAATAATGTTTAACTTGGGTCTTCTGTTTTCACATTGCGCTTGTTGAAACGTGTCTGTCGCTCATGTGCGGTTGCACCGTATGATGCCATTGTAAAGCTGTGTCCAGTGGTGGTCCTGCATCCACGATCACCACAGTGAAGCTGGTGAGCAAAATGATATTACTGGTGAGTACCATGGCAAAATCTTGAAAATAAAACCCAATGGGCAGGTTGTTGGAAAAAAACAAAAAACAAAAACAAAGGAAACATCCTGTAACATTGACATTGTTTATCTCAGCAGGACTCGATGATTACACGACAATCAAATTAATCAGTTGATTAAATAATAAATTAAAAGGGTTTATTAATTTTGCTGTCAGTTGAGGGAGGAAGATGAGTTGTACATTTCACATAGGGTATTCATGGGTATTCAGGGTTGCCTAGGCTGTCTTTATTTCCTTTTTTTGTCCTTCTTTCTCACTCGCTCTTTTTCTTTGTCTCTCTCTCTCTCTCTCTCTCTCTCTCTCTCTCTCTCTCTCTCTCTCTCTCTCTCTCTCTTTCTCTGCCTTTCCCCTTCACGTCTTTTTGTCTCCATGGTTACAGGTTGGGCTTTGGGTTGGGTTTGTTAGCTTTGCTCCCTATTGCCTCTCTCTCTCTCTCTCCCTTGCTGTGATGATGGAGCGTTTCTAGATTTGACTGTCAATAATACATGTTCCTCTCTGATTCCAACCAGCCCTTCACTACTACATGTGCTTGCTCTGTCTGTCTTTCTACCCTCCCATCCTCTTTTTCCCCTTCATCCCCTTTCTGTCTCCCCTGTCAGGGTCTCTGATCGCTTGGTGTGCTCCTGTCTCTGTTCATTAGTAGCTCCTCCCTTCACTCCCCCCCCCAGCCTCTGCGTCTCCCTCTCTTTTTCCTCTCTTTCCCTCTCAGTGTCTCATCTATCTCCTTTTTGTCTCGATTCAGTGCAGTTCAGTTCATTTCAAATTATTTCAATTCGTTTCCCACTTGGCATGTTCAGCTAGGTAAGACACATGCATTGCCAAAAGAGTGTAACTTATCAACTGATGTAGAGTTACTGATAATGGAAAAAATGTTTCTCTCTCTCTCTCTCTCTCTCTCTCTCTCTCTCTCTCTCTCTCTCTCTCTCTCTCTCTCTCTCTCTCTCTCTCTCTCTCTCTCTCTCCGTCTGTCTCCCTCTTTCACACCCTCCATCTCCAATCTCTTGCCTCTCTATTTCTTGCTCCACTTCTTTTAGTTTCCATGGTAACGGTTCAGGGCTTGGGGTCAGGTCTGTTTGCTTTATCCCTCTTTTCTCTGCTGTTCTTTTTTCTCTTCTCTTCTCATTCCCCTCTCCCTCTCTCTCTCTCTCTCTCTCTCTCTCTCTCTCTCTCTCTCTCTCTCTCTCTCTCTCTCTCTCTCTCTCTCTCTCTCTCTGTGACAGCAGCTGCTCCCAATGACTTGCAGGATGTCCAATGAAAAGCGCTCTTATCATTTTACATTACCCACTGAGTTCAAACAGCTCGACCTCAGTCTTATTACGGCCGCTCGCATAATCTACTCTCTCTCTCTCTCTCTTTCGTCTGAGATGATCATAATGCATTCGTGTTCACGAAGAGAAGCCAGTTTGTGGGAGGAGAGAGGGAGGCCCTGCTTGTGTGTGCACATGCACATTCACATGCATGTGTATGTGTGTGTGTTTGCATATATCTTTTGTGTTGTGTGTGCCTTTGCCTTTGTGTGTGTGTTGCCATGCTGGAGGTAAAAGTAATAAAGAGTCCAGAGTCATTTTGGGTATTGATTGAAGGCCTTGTGTTCAGCGAGACAGAATCACTTGCTGGTTGTTCCCCTTTGGGACATGGAAAGGTCTGCCCATTTGTTCACATAGCTCATGTTCGTGACCACTGGCTTGGTATAATGACTTAAATGAGTTCTCCTGTGCTGTCTTTGAGCTTTGAATTAAATTTGTCTCTTTGTCTCAGTCACATTTGGTTGACATTGGTTTTGCCAATATCTGTTATAGCCGCATGGCTAATGATTATAAATGTGTTTTGGAAAACATGACCGTCTGAAGCTCATCACCGACTATCTTTGGCATGAGGCTCCAGTTTGTTGCAGTGTTGCCATCGTGTCAGCTGATGTTGTGTGTTCACATGTAAACTTTGCAATGTGCACTTTCCTAAATGATAATACATTTGGAGTCTTTATATCCTGATTTCTGCATCGTTCCATGGGAAAATGTTGCACATGTTTATCCATATTAGTTACTCAGTTGCATGCATTTTAGCTTTTTTCACTTATTTTATTTCAATCGTCCATTGGTTACATTCATACCCGAACCATTGAGCATACAGGACCACAGGACTATTGTTGTTGTGTATGTGTTTGTAATGCCTTATGTCTATCTTCTTTGTGTTGCAGGTTTGAATTCCTTTTTTGAGGACGGACAGGCGGCGCTGAGAGCTGAAGGCTAAGATTAGATTCTCACAGGTAAGGCCAAGGTTTCCAATGTGGGAAGAATCGATTCCATTTTCTCCTCAACTTTATCTGTTGTCAGGGTATTGTTGAGCC
Organism: Lampris incognitus; assembly: GCF_029633865.1. Lineage (NCBI taxonomy): Eukaryota > Metazoa > Chordata > Actinopteri > Lampriformes > Lampridae > Lampris > Lampris incognitus. The sequence continues at coordinate 17,822,738 of NC_079213.1, read as the reverse complement.
ATACAAATATAGCAGTTGTTGCTAGTTTGACATTCGTTACCTATGTTGACGGTGGTGCTGATGTAAAGGTTTCTGTGAAGTACATTCTTGAATTTGTATTTCAGTGTTTGCTTGCTGTGGCACTGCTCAAATCAGGATGATTAATCAGCACTGATGGAAAGTATGCGTTGGAGTTTTAGTTGCGCCATGCAGCAAGCAGTGACTGATTTGTACCCTTTGCAGTGTTGACTGTGGCCTGTGGGTGAGAGAGACCCTTGGCCTCTGCAATTCAACCACCAGCCAATAAATCAACCCGGTGACAGCAGTTTTGGTGCTAGTTACAACATGGTTCAGGCCATGGATTGATTTACTTTAGTTTAGTGTAGATTGATTTTAGTCAGTTGCACATTCCTGAGCAATGAAACAGAAGGATGAGCAAAGAAAAAAATGACAGAGGAAGATGACACAGATTTCTGATGGGTTTACAAATTAGAATAAATGTGAAGTTAGACTTACCGTGTAGTTTATATACTGTGATTGCACAGGAACAGGTGAGAGTTTAATAGTGAGTAGGTGGGAAATATTCAGCGGATAGTTCTTGACTGGTGTCTGTGCACCGAGTACACGGTTTTAGGGGGACCCAGGGGTGAGATGCAGGGTAGTCTGTTGTCCTAATGGCTTTTGTCAAGTGAGATTGTACAGATGGTGCACCCCAATTTTTACACAGTATGTTAACAACACTGACATCCTAAAGACTGGGGTTGAAGCATGTGGGTGTGGGGTTGGCCACGTGATATGAGGGCTTGCACAGATGGGCACGGGTTGAACTCCTGAGTCAGCTAATGGGTTTCTATGAACAGCTATGTGTCTCAAGGTGTCCTAGTGAGTGACCCCTATCTACTCATTTTCTCTGATTCAGCAAAATGCCTACCATTGGATTGAACCTAGTCCAAGACTAGATACCATTTTCAAGTGGTATCCCTATACTCATTTTATCTTGTTGAAAATGCTACCGGGAGAGCAAGACTCGTATGATATTTTTCTAGAATCTGGCCCCAATAAGTTGGTTTTATATTTGTTTTGTTCCCTTTTTGTGAAACAAGTCTTTTATTTGTAATTAATCTTGCTGTGCAGATAAAGCTTAAACATATAGCAAAGTATATAATTCTAACTATGTAAGACTGTATATCAAACGTTCACACAGTGCAAGGTGAGATGAAAATATGGTTGCCGGGCGTCTGGGTAGTGTGGTGGTCTATTCCGTTGCCTACCAACACGGGGATTGCAGGTTTGAATCCCCATGTTGCCTCCGGCTTGGTCAGGTGTCCCTACAGACACAATTGCAAATGTCTGTGGGTAGGAAGCTGGATGTGGGTATGTGTCCTGGTCGCTGCACCAGCGCCTCCTCTGGTCCATTGGGGTGCCTGTTCAGGGGGGAGGAGAAACTGGGGGGAATGGCGTGATCATCCCAGGTGCTACGCCTCTCTGGTGAAACTCCTCACTGTCAGGTGAAAAGAAGTGGCTGGCGACTCCACATGTATCAGAGGAGACATGTGGTAGTCTGCAGCCCTCCCCGGATCAGCAGAGGGGGTGGAGCAGTGACCGGGACGGTTCAGAAGATTGGGGTAATTGACCAAGTTCAATTGGGGAGAAAAAATGGGAAAAAAATCCCCCCCCCAAAAAGTATATAACTCTAAGTATGTAAGACTATGTCAAATGTTCATACAATGCAAGGTGAGATGAAAATATGGTTGCGAAACGTGTCTTTGGACAGAACAGGTGGAGATGAATGGAAAAAGATGGCGGCCAGAAATTTAGATCCTATTAGGGAACACGGATCCCGGTGTCACCTGCTGCTGTCATACGAACATAAGCACCAGGCACAAACACAGGTATGAATGACAGAGAGACACGGGGAGAGAGACAGGGAAGCGAAGGTAGAAAGAGGGGAGGCAAGAATGATTGACACCCTGCAGATCAGCAGCATCAGATAAATGATGCAGCGGAAATCATTGTCACAAAAATGTCTATTTATAGGAATAAAAACACCTTGTCTCTAACAGCGAAGGTGAAAGAGAATGACACAGTGTGAAAGAGAGAATGTAGGTGAAATATATGTGTGTGTGTGTGTGTGTGTGTATATATATATATATATATATATATATACACACATACATATACATATACATATACATATATATACATACATACTATATAAAACACCCAGAAACAGAGAGGCAGAGAGAGTCCATAGAGAAAGATGTGTACAGGAGTAGGAATAATAGTCTGTTGTCCTTACTGCCAACAGGCCATCAATACTATGTATTGTGTTCTGCAAGCACCTTTCCACTTTTTCTATTGCACAATTATTCTGTACTTGGCCAATTACCCCACGTTTCCGAGCCATCTTGATCTCTGCTCCACCGCCTCTGCCGATCCAGGGAGGGCTGCAGACTACCACATGCTTCCTCCAATACATGTGGAGTCGCCAGCCGCTTCTTTTCACCTGACAGTGAGGAGTTTTGCCAGGGGGATGTAGCGTGTGGGAGGATCACGCTATTTCCCCCAGTTCCCCCTCTCCCCCGACCGACCAGAGGAGGTGCTAGTGTAGCAACCAGGACACATACCCACATCCGGCTTCCCACCCGCAGACATGGCCAATTGCGTCTGTAGGGACGCCCGACCAAACTGGAGGTAACATGGGGATTCGATCCAGTGATCCCCATGTTGGTGGGCAACAGAATAGACCGCTACACCACCCGGACCCCCCCCCCCCATTGCACAATTATTCTACTTTACCCATGCTGCACACACCATACATCTCAATGGGCGTGGTATGATGTCCCCGTTGACAACAACCCTCAAAAGTCGGCCCATGCCAGATACGTTTGGGGGGGACCCAACCATGCACTTATAAAGCGACAGAAAAATATACCATCCTACTGTGTGCCTGCAAGTTCACAGCACAGATTATGTGTTGGGAGAGGCAACCCCATGTAACACATTTTCAGTGGTGAGCTATAGTTTTAGTAAGTGGAGCAAGTCAGCCTGCTGCACCACGGTGTTATGTAACACACCACTTCAGTGTTCGCATCGGCCATCAATATCACTCTCACCTGAATCCTGCTACGAGAGCACTCTACTCTGTTGCATGCTGTACACCCTTAAGCCGAAGTGGAATCATTACCATGGGAGTTTATTTTTAATGATGAGATATCACAGATAATGATGTTGAACTCGTATATTATGAGACCTTAGGCCTACGTGTGGCTCATCTCTCATTCTCTGCTCTTCTCTCCTCGTCTTTCAGCATCCATCCATGCCAGGCCTTGCCTTGTCAGCTCACCCTTTCTTTTCTCCCCCCCCCCTTCACCACACTGTATGAGTAATCCTAATGAACAGATGGGTGCAGGGAGAGAAAGGAGCATGCCAGCTCTGTCATCAAGCTCCCACCATCCATCATTTCAACCGTCATCATCCTTTCTTTGCTGTCAGCATGTCAACCTGCCCCCCTCCACTCTTTGTATTACTTACCTTGTCTTCTTGAATGAATAATATACCATCCATCCATTAATGTCAATTTGGATATCGTACCAGCCATGAGCTGATATAGAACAAGAGAGAGTGAGCGAAAGGAAGGGTGTGTGTATGTTTGTGTGTGTGTGTGTGTGTGTGTGTGTGTGTTAGAATATACCTTTACAATATAGATGTGTTAAATGGCGGCGATATGAAACAAGGCCTTTTCAGATAGGCTCAGGCTTCTTGATGCACATGTAAGGCATTTAACATGATAGAATCACAGCCATAAAGGTTCAGTCGTTTCAACCTGAAGGTCACTTACACACACACACATACACACACACACACACACACACACACACACTCATCCCGCAGTCGAGTGTGCAGAGTCACATGTTAAGGCCTCACGCGTGTGTATCTGATCATCAATACCTTTTACCTAGCAACAACGCCCAGGAATACCAATGAGACCGGGCTAGTTTCCAAGCCCGCTGAGATTTATGAGGACCCTATCAATATGGATTTTTCTAGACTTTGTTTTTATTCTAAGCACACCAACCTTAACATGAAAAGGCAGTGAGCTAGAGTAGGAGAAAGGGTATATGTTAATTAAAAAAAAAAGAAAGAAAAAAAATCATATTGCCAGCCTTAGCAGAGAGTGTATTTCTTATCTAACATGAACTGTGAGGAGTTTAGTGTCGGATCAAAGCGAAGAACAATCTGATTCTGCCTCGCTTTCTGGCCTCCCCCCACACCCGCCCCATGTTGCCTTGTATCCCCCATATTGAGCCTTCTATTATCTCGCTTTTTTGTTTGCCATGTAAAGTCTTTCGCACGGCACACGAACATTTTAGCATGTATATAGATAGGCACACACCAAACACACACACACACACACACACACACACACACACACACACACACACACACACACACACACACACACACACATGCAGGCATAGCACACATGCACGCTCTCCATATGGATCCAGCTATCCAGCCTGCAGGGCACTCTGCTCTGGTTGAGCCCAGTGCTTGTGATGAGATGACCTTAGACAGGCAAGACACACACACACACACACACACACACACACACACACACACATACACATGCACATGCACGCACACGTGCACTTAGCACGTGGGAACACACCCAACAATGAAGCAAGTGCTTGGCAACCAACAAATTGGTCCATGCGCCAAGCAAAATGGGTACAATTGGCCAAATATCACAGCGCTGTAATTGGATGTCAGACCGAGCATATTTTTGGACAGTTATCATCAATTGCTTTTGATGAGCTACTTGGCATGCTAGACATGAAAGTGTTCAATGCTTTTGCGTTCGGTCGATAGGCATTTTTAAGACACTACCGATCGACTCTGGTCAGCTTCAGAGGCTCCGTCCCCAAATACGATGCAACGATTTCCGGCAAAAAGACAAACACATCATTTACCAATCAAAGCTCAGGATTTCAAAAATAGATATGGTTAGACTGTCTCGGATGTTACTGCTTTGTCAACAGCAGTCAAATGGTGGGCAGTTTTGTTTTGTGTATTATTTTCTACTCTCCTATTTCAAGAGCAGGTGTCTCATCCTGGATTGACCATGTTGTTGTCTGGTGTGTGGGTGTGATACCTCAGTCAATGTTAGTTAACACGAGCTATTACCACATTCTCTCTCTCTCTCTCTCTCTCTCTCTCTCTCTCTCTCTCTCTCTCTCTCTCTCTCTCTCTCTCTCTCTCTCTCTCTCTCTCTCCTTCAATAGAAGGTTGCCTTATTATATCCGTGCCTTGAGCAAGGCTAGTAGATTCATTTCAGGGAGACACAATGGGACTTGTTATTTTATATGAATAGGAAAAGGGAAGGGGAAATTGAGGTGAGATGCCCTAAATCTTTTCATCTGGCGAGACAGTATGCACACATGGCATATGAGGCTCCTGGGAAGTGTGTGACAGCTCTTGTCGCAGGGAGAAAACCACAACAAATGGAATCAAAAACATAAAAGGGGCAAATTTCAAGAATTGTGTTTGCAGACGGCTCTGGTGTCTGCAGGTTGGTGCCGTGGTTAGAACGATGGGCCGATGATTGACTTATCTCAGCAATGCCATGCCTGCTGCAGCCATGTGCAGTGTACTGCTAAATTGCCCTTGAGCCACACGTTGACCCCCGACCTGCCTCTGGATAAGCGCTCAGCTACATTCCAAATACGTAAATGCTAAGGCATGTTTAAAAACTGCATTGTTTTGGGCGTGCAGGTGGCATGGGAGTCTAAGCCGTTGCCTACCAACACGGGGATCGCCGGTTCGAATCCCCGTGTTACCTCTGGCTTGGTCGGGCGTCCCTACAGACACAGTTGGCCGTGTCTGCGGGTGGGAAGCCAGATGTGGGCATGTGTCCTGCTCGCTGCACTAGCGCCTCCTCTGGTCGGTCAGGGTGCCTGTTCAGGGGGGAAGGGGAACTGGGGGGAATAGTGTGATCCTCCCACGCACTACATCCCCCTGGTGAAACTCCTCACTGACAGGTGAAAAGAAGCAGCTGGTGACTCCACATGCATCGGAGGAGGCATGTGGTAGTCTGCAGCCCTCCCCGGGTCAGCAGAGGGGGTGGAGCAGTGACTGGGACGGCTCGGAAGAGTGGGGTAATTGGATGGGTACAATTGGATGGGTAAAAAAAAGGGGGGAAATTAAAAAAACAAAACAAAAACAAAGACTCTACAATGTCATATAAAAAAAGTTCAGTTGTGCCTATAGAGTTTTTCATTTTAAACAGGAATCTACACAAGCTTTTATTGAAGAATATGTCATGGCGCCAGGGAAAGGTAAAATAGTTCACAGTGCATATTAAGATTAAAATGTCACGGGTGTCAAAACATTTTTTTCGCAACTTGCAAGACTTTCAACATCCACCAATTGTAAAGTCTAGCTTGGCTGCATTAACATGGCTGGTCTTTTTGTTGTTGTTGCGCAAACTATGGCGGTCACGTGTATGCAGGTTTTCCTTCCTACCCAACACTTTACCAACTAATTTCACAAACTACACGGGGGAGGACCAATCAGTGAAATCGTGTGTTTTAGTGTCGGGTTGGAAAGAATGCCTGCATACACATGGTCTTCTATGGCACACAATTTGATATCATGGTCACTGGACTATAAGTGCCAGTGCATGGTTTTGCTCATGCTGTCCCGTTCTGCCCTAGATACCCCTGCAGCTTCAGCGCTATCTCAGTGGTAAACAAGAGGACAATAGACCCCCCAGGGTTGGTTTGAGAGGTTTGCATGGGAGGGCGTTCATGGCAGGCGTATGCTGACCATCAGCACTTCACAAAGCCCCAGAGAGAGGCAGGCACCAGGGGATTGTGTGGATGGTGCTAGAATAACTGACCCCGATTGTGAACAGTCAGGCCTTACATGTCTGTATGTGCATTTGTGTGCATATATTTTTTGTGTGTGTGTGTGCACGTGGGTGCGTGTGCATGTGTGCGTGCATGTGTGTGTATGTGTGTGTGTGTGTGTGTGTGTGTGTGTGTGTGTGCTCACATGAATGAGTGCTTGCTTGTGAGTGTGTAAGATGGTGAGATAGTTTGTTTTCATTAGACGGCTGTGTGTGATCCGGTTTGGGGGTTATGGGATCTATCCCCCGGAACGCCTTTCATTGAAAAGAATTGGTGTTTATGTTAGCGGAAGCCCCTCTTTAAATAACCTCCAATATAGGAGTCATTTGTTGAGTCCAGTCGGGGTGCTCGCCGCTGACGTCAGTGAGATGTGCCTATTGTGTTAGAAGGTGCTCCACCGCGTGAGAGACTCTAGCTTTTGATTGGAGGGTTGCTGGTTCACTTCCCATAGCAAGGACTTTTTTGGGGGGGGGATTTCCCCCCCCCTTTTTTTCTCACCAGTTGTACCCGACCAATTACCCCACTCTTCCGAGCTGTCCCGGCCACTGCTCCACCCCCTCTGCCGATCCGGGGAGGGCTGCAGCCTACCACATGCCTCCTGCAATACATGTAGAGTCACCAACCGCTTCTTTTCACCTGACAGTGAGAAGTTTCACCAGGGGGACGTAGCGTGTGGATCACGCTGTTCCCCCGTTTCCCCTCCCTCCCGAACAGCCCCCCCCAACCGACCAGAGGAGGCGCTAGTGCGGCGACATACCCACATCCGGCTTCCCACCCGCAGACACAGCCAATTGTGTCTGTAGGTTCACCCGACCAAGCCTGAGGTAACACAGGGATTCGAACCGGCGATCCCCATGTTGGTAGGCAACGGAATAGACCGCCACACTACCCAGACGCCCCCGCATATCAAGGATATTCTGGACGGGTAAAGTGAATAACACCTGCCAGTGCATCCATCAACAGCCGCCATTATGTTGCTGTTGATTAACATACTTAACACCATACAAGTGGGAACAATCAGCAACCAAAAGTACGAGACAATACTGGACAGCCTGTTATAAGGAAACAAGCGATCTCGGTTTAAAGTATCATCTCTATTTATATGCTGTAGTGATAACACTCCCTTAGCAGCCGTAATGCTAAGCAGTCTTGTATGTCTCAGAAACGCTGCCAAAAATTATGTGCAAATGTGTTCTAGTGGGTAATCTGTGAATCTTCGTCTCTTTAAATATGGCATTTGTTACAGGAGCTTGCAGTTCTCATTATGTTTTTATTGTAGTCTGTTTCAAGATGTCCCACCGATGGTAGCTGCAAACCAGGAGCTAGTAGTATTAACATTCACGTCTTATCGACACTTTCCACACAGTTTTGATGTCCTATCAGAGATAATGTTGAGGTTATGTTGGGGGCGATAATGTTTTTTTGGGGGGGAGATTTTATCCCCCTTTTTCTCCCCAATTGTACTTGGCCAATTACCCCGCTCTTCCAAGCCATCCCAGTCGCTGCTCCACCCCTTCTGCCAATCCGGGGAGGGCTGCAGACTACCACATGCCTCCTCCGATACATGTGGAGTTGCCAGCTGCTTCTTTTCACCTGACAGTGAGGAGTTTCACCAGGGGGACGTAGCGTGTGGGAGGATCATGTTATTACCCCCAGTTCCTGCTCCCCCCTGAACAGACTCTCCGACCGACCAGAGGAGGCGCTAGTGCAGCCAGAGGTAACATGGGGATTCGAACCGGTGATCCCCGTGTTGGTAAGCAACAGAATAGACTACTACGCCACCTGGACACCCATGAAATTTTGCTCTCTTAATCATTTTCGATATCACAGCAATCACTTTTTTTTTTAAATGGTGAAAGTCTCATCTAAGACATCTCACATATGAACAGGGTTGCCCAAAATAACAATTCAGTTTTCAAAAAAATGGACAGTGGAGTTCTTTTTCCAGACACTTGAAGGAAAAGTGCAACAGTTGTACTGTCATTACTGGTCTTGGTGTGTGTGTGTGTGTGTGTGTGTGTGTGTGTGTGTGTGTGTGTGTGTGTGTGTGTGTGTGTGTGTGTGTGTGTGTGTGTGTGTGTGTGTGTGGACGTGGACGTGGATGTGTATCGGTAGATTTTCGCAAGCTTCCCTGCATATTTTCCATGACAAAATTTCATACTTTGTGAGTTTGTCTGTCCATGTGTGTATAGCCATGTGTGTTGCCTCATCTGCCTGACTGTTTGTCTGTCTGAATGCCGGGTAGTCTGCTCGTTAGTCTGTTTGCCTGTCAGTAATCGTAGCACTATGTCACAGTAAACCACCCACCACCCCTCACACACACACACACACACACACACACACACACACACACACACACACGAGCACGCACTCAAACATCTCATATCCTAAACCCACAAGTTCCTTGTTTGCTCTGTCCCGCTCTTTATATTTATAGTCCATTTCTTAAGGTGATGTAGTCAGTCTGTAGCCGACCAGCCATGCAAGCACACTGTTGTGTCAGAAGGTGTGACGTCTGCTGTCCTCACGTCCTCACAGAACGAGGTGCCAGTTTGGCAGTAATGGCGGCTTCACATTTGGGCTGCCATGCCTCCCTGTTACTTCTTGTGTATTTGTAAGACTTTGCTCATGGCCGACAGCCCAAGTTCTAGTGACCTGATTACTAATACAGACGTTGAAAATGTAAAAAAACAAAAAACCAAAGCGACTGCCCAGACTAGTGTGTACAACAACATTTCGTGATTAGGCCTAATTAAGTTTTACAACAGACAGTCGGGTTTTCGGCCCCTCGGCTCTTGTTGGGGCCTTGGGGTTTCTAAAGCTGTCTCGCTCAGATTAAGCTAAATTTCTGTTTTTATTTCCACTTCCCTGGTAGCAGATTCGATGTGAATATTTTCACATCTCGGGAAAATTGAGCAGAGGGGTTGAGGCGAGCAGGATGGATGAGACCTGAAGCCCCGTTGTGCACACGGCCACATATTTCACCTTGTCGATGTACCGTCCTCTCTAATGTTGTGTTTGCTAATGTGAAAAATGGCGCTCATCTGTTCTGAACATACGTCACGCTCGGCGGTCTGGTCCTTGCACCGAGATGTGGTCGAGAAACCCGCTGTTGCTCAGTCCAATCCGCTCCCGCTGAGAGCCGTCCGCATCGGTCTGTTGTCTACCAGACATCTTCGTCACTGTGATGCAATGCGACCACGGATGACTGTTTTCACCCCTCCCACCCACCCCCCCTCCACCTATTAATCCACCCATCCTCATCTGTCTAGCCAGACATGTCATTCTTCATCATCTCCCAGTGTGACGGAGGACTACAGAAATAACAAGTTAGCATGTTGCTGCAGGGTTATGCGACTGACAGGGAGAGGCAGGCCCGTCCAGTTTCATTTCAGCAGCATCGGTATTGTTGTTGTTGGGTCTTTTCTGTGCCGTCAGAAGACAGAAAGAAAGCCCCTTTATTTTTGTCATTGTACAGTTGTTTTTGTTTACAATGAAATTTGTCTTCTGCATTTAACCCGTCCTATTGTATAGGAGCAGTGGGCAGCTGCAGCGCCTGGGGACCAACTCCAGTTCTTCTTTCCGTTGCCTTGCTCAGGGGCACAGGAGGAGTATTAACCCTAACATGCATGTCTTTTTGATGGTGGAAGGAAACTCACCACAGACACGGGGAGAACATGCAAACTCCACACAGAATAGACCTGGGACGGCCTGGGGTTCGAACCCAGGACCTTCTTGCTGTGAGGCAACAGTGCCAACCACCGAACCACCGTGCTGCCCCAAAAGAAAGGAAGAGTGATACCGCCAATGTAGAAAGTCCCTGCCTATTCCTTACATAATGTTAGTTTAGAGACATGGCAGCAAATTTCACATATAAACTGGGAAGTGTAGGGAATTTGGAGGCTTTTATAACATTTCTAAACATATTAGGATCGGTTGCTCTTCCTCAAGGAAACTTTGTGGTGCAACTCTGTCTTTTCTACATGTGAATGTGCACATCCACAACGTGCACACGTCAGTAAATGCTTGTGGGTTTGTTGTATGGGATAGAGAAAAAAAATGTTGAAGCAATCGGCATCACAGAAGACAATTATTGTTTTTTTTCCCCCTTTTTCCTCCCCAATTGCACCCGGCCAATTACCCCACTCTTCCGAGCCATACAGGTCGCTGCTCCACCCCGTCTGCTGAACCGGGGAGGGCTGCAGACTACCACATGCCTCCTCTAACACGTGGAGTCGCCAGCCGCTTCTTTTCACCTGACAGTGAGGAGTTTCACCAGGGGGACATAGCACGTGGGAGGATCACGCTACCCCCCTCACCCAGTTCCCCCTCCCCCCTGAACAGGTGCCCTGACCAACCAGAGGAGGCGCTAGCGCAGTGACCAGGACACACACCCACATCCGGCTTCCCACCCACTGACACACGGCCAAGTGTGACTGTAGGGACGCCCGACCAAGCCGGAGGTAACACGGGGATTCGAACCGGCGATCCCCGTGTTGGCAGGCAATGGAATAGACCACTACGCTATCCGGACGCCCCCCACAGAAGACAATTATGTTAAAAAAAAAAGCAACACAAAAAATGAAGGAAAGACAGCCATTTTGCTTTTTGTTTTCATTATTATAGTTGGTTGCATGAACTCTGACAGTAGAAATAGGTGAAAACAAAAATCAGCATTTAAAACAAAGTAAAACCGAGAAAGATGAAGATAGGAAAGAAATAAAACGTAACTTGGGGAAAAGTGAAATGGATTTCGTAGGGGGCTGGTAGCTGCGGTGTTGAACCCACAACCCTTGACAGCTTAAGAGTGTTGGACTGCAGTAGTCAAAATGACAGCGGCTTTATTGAGTAGCGTAGCTGCTCTTCCATCACACCACCGCATCTCTGTTATTACAGGCAGCGGAGTAATGGAAGTGGGCTGTAGTTCAAAGCCCTGTCACATGAGAAGGTACTGTATTGATTCATCAGCCAGCGAAACCTCTAAAGTTGTCACCACACACACACACACACACACACACACACACACACACACACACACACACACACACACACACACACACACACACACACACACACACACACACACAGTGTAAATTGGGATTAAGAGGAAGTGCAAATGGACTTCAAGAGCGTAAGAGATGCACGGTGACCTACAGGTCACAGATTTTCCACCGATCAAAGAGTCACATTTTCCATCCCTACAACAGCCGGTGTGTCCGTCTGTAACTAGGGATGGAAACCGAGTCCTGATGCTTTTAAGGTACCGGTACCAAAGAGGGCGGTACCGACTGAACCGATAAGAGCTGTGTTAACGGTGCTTCATATTTGTGCAGCACGAACATATGTGAGTAATTTTGCCACATTAAGTGGCACAATCAGTTCAGAGAGGTCACACATTCAACCAGAAAGGGCTTCTATGCCCAATTTTTTTTGCAGAAAAATTGTTAAATTCCCTCTCAACCAATATCTGCAGCGCTTCAAAGCCATTACTGTATGTGTTCCAGCATGCTGCTGTTATGCATGCTATGTCGATGTCTGGTTGTTAACTACATCCATCCATTATCCAAGCCGCTTACTCCAACCAGGGTCACAGGATGCTGGAACCTATCCCAGCAGTCATTGGACGGCAGGCAGGGAGACACCCTGGACAGGCCGCCAGGCCATCACAGGGCCCACACACACACACACATTCACACCTAGGGACAATTTAGTATGGCCAATTCACCTGACCTACATGTCTTTGGACTGTGGGAGGAAACCGGAGCACTCGGAGGAAAGCCACGCAGACATGGGGAGAACATGCAAACTCCACACAGAGGACAACCCGGGACAACCCCCAAGGTTGGACTACCCCAGGGCTCAAAATGCGCTAACCACCGTGCCACCGTATTGCCTTGTTAACTACAATAAAAACATTATATTCATCAAATGATAGCAATGATATTTAGCAATTGCCAATAATAATCATCAGGTTTATTACACCAAAAAGGTACCACTAAGAGATAATTGTCAAGCACCGATATCGATAAGAGGCACTGCCAACAGTATGGGCATCATTAAATCCCTAAGATGGAGTTTAGCAAATCCGCCTTTGTCAGAGTCCTTGAGCGAGGCGATGAAAACCTTCTTGCTTATTAGTTATTGTCGGTATCTGGATGACAGCATCATCTTCATGTCTAACATGCAAAAACTTACAAATTGTAAAACAGGCTTTGTGCTGTACTCTATATCTCCTTGTAATGTTCCTCAAGAGCCTCATGTTAGATTGAATTAGGTCACTTTTCTTGCAGGGAATTCAACGTCGAAGTGCCTTTGCTTATCTTTTGTCAGCCAAGACCACGTTGTCTTGTGTCTGTTGTGCTTTCAACGCCTTCGGCTGAGCGTCTGTCTGTAGTATAGTAGACTAGGACGGTCAATTTGATATCCAGATGACAAACCATGCTCATGGGCTTGGTCTGAGGAGAGATGAGACACACTGTCTAGATGAGCGAGAGAAAAAGAGAGAGAGAGAGAGAGAGAAAGGGAGAGAGACTAAAGTGAAAATAAAGCAAATTGACTGGCTGACTCTCCAGCCGTCTGGCAATTATCTGACCTCCAACCTTTGACCCCTAAGTCAGAGAGCAGAGAGGTCAGAGAGGGAAGAGAGCTGACCTGCCCACTAGCTAATGTCATCCACGTCATTCTCTTCCTCATCCTCGTCCTCGTCCTCTCTCCTTGTTTCTGACTACTTGCCTTGGAGAAAATGAGCAACATTAAATGAATTTAGCCCTCTAAGTCTTTCATGAATATAATGAAGTATGAATAGCTTATCATCACTACATTTGTGTGTGTGTGTGTGTTTGCTGCACTGTTCAGTCCTGTGGCACAGTCTTTATCCTCTGCACCGCAACTCATTAGGCATCAAAATCACAAAAACAGTGGTGTTGTGTGCTGATTTGTTACCCCGGGACGGTTAATCCCCCGGCTCTCTGGAGACGTGACCCGGGGCAATCAGACAAACAGAGACGCACCCTGGGAGACCGGATGTTAAATCAAGAGTTGTATTCCAGCATATCCATTTCAGGGAAAAACAAAAAATAAATTAACAATAAAATATGATCAATCCAGTCTGTCCGGTGTTAAGTGCAGACATTTCTTTCACCAAGGACCTAATTTACCCAGTACCAGAATGTCTGTCTGATATTTTTTTTTTGAAACAGTGGATATGTCATTTTGACTTGACACTCTTCAAATTTTGACTGCTTTTCTTTTGTTTTTTCTCTCATTTATTTCACACTCCCCCCTCTCTTTTCTCACCTATCCCACCATCTCTCACTCGTGTCTTCTTTGTCATTTGTCCTTGCTCCCATCCATCTCTACACCCCTTCTCTCCTCCGTCACTCCTTGTCACAAATCAAATGTGAATCAAATCAACTGTTAGCAGCGCTAGCAGGTATCATAAAGGGCTCTCTGTCTCTCTGCAACCCTCATTTTAGGAGAAGAAATGGCCTGAGGTGTGATAAAGGTCGCAGTGGTTAGTGGTGTTTTTGGGGAGGGCTGATCAACTTTCGGGAGTGTTGAGTATTGTGGTAATTGTTGATGTGAGGCTGGGCAGTTATATACACTGATGAGCCAAAACATTATGACCACTGACAGGCGAGCCGAATAACACTAATCATCTCCAAACAAGGGCACATGTCAAGGTCTGGGTAGATTAGATGGTAAGTGGACTATCAGTTCTTGTAGTCAACATGTGGATGCAGGAGAAATTGGCAGGAGTAAAGAGCTGAGCGACTTTGACAAAGGCCAAATTGTTATGGCCAGATGACTGGGTCAGAGCATCTCTGAATCAGCAAGGCTTGTTGGGTGTTCCCGGTCAGAACTGGTGAGTACATACCGACAGTGGTCCGAGGAGAGACAAACCACAAACCAGCAACAGGGTGTTGGGCGCCTGAGGCTCATCGATGTGTGAGGGCAACAAAGGCTATCCTGTCTGGTCTGAACCGACAGAAGGTCTGCTGTGGCACAAGTCACAGAAATTTTTAATGATGGTTACGAGAAGAATGTATCACAACACACAGTGCATTGCACCCTGCTGTATATGGGGTTGTGTAGCTGCAGACCAGTTAGAGTACCCATGATGACTCCTGACCACCGTTGAAAGTGCCTACAATGGGTATGCGAGTATCAGAACTAGACTTTGGAGCAGTGGAAGAAGGTTGCCTGGTCCAGTGGGTCCCGTTTGCTTTTAGATCACATGGATGGCTATGTACGTATGTGCTGTTTACCTGGGGAAGTGATGGCACCAGGATGTACTGTGGGACGATGACAAGCCGGTGGAGGGAGTGGGATGCTCTGGGCAATGTTCTATTGGGAAACCCTGGGTACATCTGTTGATGTGGACGTCAGTTTGACACGTGCCACCTACCTAAACTTCATTGCAGACCAGGTACACCCCTTCATAGCAATGGTATTCCCTGATGGTAGCGGCCTCTTTCAGCAGGATAGTGCACCCTGTCACTCAGCACATATTGTTCAAGAACGGTTTGAGGAACATGATGAAGTGTTCAAGGTTGTGTCCTGGCCTCCAAATTCTCCAGATCTCGTCCGATTGATGTGCTGGACCAACAAGTCTGATTCCCGGTGGCTCAATCTCACAACTTCCAGGACTTCACAGATCTGCTGCTAAAGTTTTGGGGCCAGATATCACAGGACACCTTCAGGGGTCTTGTAGAGTCGATGTCTCGGCGGGTCAGCGCCATTTTGGCAGCACATGGAAGACCACCAGCATATTAGGCAGGTGGTCATAATGTTTTGGCTCATCAGTGTCTGCATGCTGTAGTCATACTGCTTATCTCAAAATGGAATTATGAATATTAATAGGCATTGCCTGCATTTTTCACTGTCATTCTGATGCATATACCGACTCTTTCTCGGTGCCCCCCCCCCCCCTTCTCTGTCTCGATTAGCCAGTGAGAGTAATATCCAATAGGACGTGTCAGTGTAATTGGCCATGTCCTAGGGTTATATTAGCTCACACACTCTGCTTAGCCTTGCTGGATAAGTGTGTGTGTGTGTGTGTGTGTTTTCACTCCCTTTCTTTTATGCCATGAGATAATGTTTTGTTTTTTTTTCTAGCAGAGTTGTAACTGCCCTGAATCTGGCTGGGAGTTTGATAGCTTTACCTTGAGATGTCGCCGTAGATGCAGCATTAATGTGTGTGTGTGTGTGTGTGTGTGTGTGTGTGTGTGTGTGTGTGTGTGTGTGTGTGTGTGTGTGTGTGTGTGTGTGTGTGTGTGTGTGTGTGTGTGTACACCAGGTTTTTCTATCCTAATTGGTTTCTAGGGAATGGACGTAGTCAGTGAGGGGTCCCCACAAATATAGGAAGACATGGTGTGTGTGTGTGTGTGTATGTGTGTGTGTGAGCGCTGTGTACGCGTGTGCAGGTTTCTGAGAGGCAGTCATGAATAATGAAGAGGCCGTGTCAGGACAGAGTCACAGCTCTGACTGTAACTGCATCTCAGCTTGTTGACAGGAGTCAGTGTCTCCCCTCAGCTCACGTGACCCGTGTTCACTACCCGGGACTCACAAGCGTTCACTGTCAACTAAGGTCTTATTGTAACTTGTCAGTCAACGGAGTTTTGTGTCTTAAAATCTTGTTTGTTTTAAGATAAATTAAAATGTTGGTGGGGTAAGATAATTTCACTTGTGCGTCATATACTGATACTTTAAAAACCTGTGAATAAAGTGGCATTATGTTCATGCTTTTGGAGTGATGAACATTTTCCATCTCATCCCCACTTGTTTTCAGAAAATTCTTGAAACGGGGGCGTCTGGGTAGCGTGGCGGTCTATTCCATTGCCTGCCAACACAGTGATCGCCGGTTCAAATCCCCGTGTTACCTCCGGCTTGGTCGGGCGTCTCTACAGACAATTGGCTGTGTCTGCAGGTGGGAAGCCAGATGTGGGTATGTGTCCTGGTCGCTGCACTAGCACCTCCTCCGGTTGGTCGGGGGGGCCTGTTCGGGGGGAGGGGGAACTGGGGGGAATAGCGTGATCCTCCCACGCGCTATATCCCCCTGGTGAAACTCCTCACTGTCAGGTGAAAAGAAGCGGCTGGTGACTCCATGTGTATCGCAGGAGACATGTGGTAGTCTGCAGCCCTCCCTGGATCGGCAGAGGTGATGGAGCAGCGACCTGGACGGCTCGGAAGAGTGGGGTAATTGGCCGGATTCAACTGGGGAGAAAAAAGGGAGAAAAAATCCACACACAAAAAAAAGAAGAAGAAAATTCCGGAAAAAAGGTGACAATGTATTGGAAAAAAACACGAAATGATCTCCACTCAGTTAAATGATTTTTCATTTTCTTTTATATTTCTCAAAAGAAATCATGATTCAATTCCCAAATAGGAGACTAAATAACCTCTTAGGTGGACATCTTTAACACACTACATACAGACAGACACAAGAAGCCACGTATGTTATTCACAAATGCAGGCTCACACACACACAAGCACACACACCCTTTCTGCACGTTAGGTTTAATTAATAGCAACATGGTTATTTCTGGGCTTGTTATAGCTGTGCATATCAAACTGCCTTTCTCGATCCTTTGTTTTGGACCAAACAACAGAAGCTAACCCCTGTGGGTTGCACCCACGTGTAATTTAATTCATATGGCAAATTGTCAAGGATGCTAACACCAATGTGTGTGTGTGTGTGTGTGTGTGTGTGTGTGTGTGTGTGTGTGTTTATGTTTGTGTATGCATGCGTAAATCAGTGTGCAGTCGTGGCAGCATTGTGATTGCTGCGGCCCGGTGCACTCACGTGCCAAATGTTTACAGGCAAACACGTGGGTGCCAGGCCATGCCACAGTTGTGCAGATGCGATGCCTTGCCTTGCTAATATGATCATACTCTAGGCATGTGGAAGAAGGCCCGTGGTTAGGTTTGTACTCATATAATCTGTTGACTTGACTCACTCTCTCTCTCTCTCTCGGTCTCTCCCTCCCACCCACCCTTTTGTCTTGTCCTTGTCTTTTTCTTTCTTCACGTCAGCAGCTGACTAAGTAGGGTGGATGTAAAGTCATTCACACCGCTCTGTGTCCTGATCGTGGAGTGTCGGGGAACCTTGCATTGAATCTGGAGGGGAGCTTTTCATCGTGACACACCCAACCATGGACAGAAAAAGGAAGTGGGAACCGGGCTTTGGAGCTGTGCTGTTGATGTTGCTAGGTCACATGACCTCAGCTTTGGAAGTGCCTCTTGACCGTAAGTGTTGACATCATTTGTTATCTCACCCAGTCTGACTTCATGTACATTACAGTTAAAGTCAATTTAGTTGCACGCCAGTTAATTCACATTGGAACTTGAGCCTTTTTTTCTTCGAAAATAAAGTGCATGACATCAGAAATCCCTAACCCGATTTTCGGTTTATGATCAAATATTTGTGAGTAGGTATCCAGCAGTTGGCGGGGAAATTATTTTTGTCATTTAGGTATTGAATTGAGTGAACGGTAGCTGTGTTGACCTCAATTTTACTGTGTAAGATAATGAAAGGTGGAATCTATCCAGTGATGCACCACAGTTTGAATTGCACACTGACCTCAGTTTCACATTTTCTTCAAATCAATTACCACAAAATGAAGGTTTGCAAAAATATTTTCCATCCTGTGTATAGAGTTTGGCATAAAGGGTCTGGACTCTTGGCGCAGTCGCCTCACAGCAAGAAGGTCCGGGGTTCGAACCCCGGGGTTGTCCAACCTTGGGGGTCATCCCAGGCAGTCCTCTGTGTGGAGTTTGCATGTTCTCCCCATGTCTGCGTGGCTTTCCTCCAAGTGCTCCGGTTTCCTCCCACAGTCCAAAGACATGTAGGTCAGGTGAATCGGCCGTACTAAATTGTCCCTAGGTGTGAATGTGTCGACCCTGTGATGGACTGGCGGCCTGTCCAGGGTGTCTCCCTGCCTGCCGCCCATGACTGCTGGGATAGGCACCAGCATCCTGTGACCCCATTTGAGATAAGCGGCTTGGATAATGGATAGATGGATGGGTCTGGACCCCATTTCATTTTGGCTGTCTTGTGTAATTAAAACACAAATGCTTTCCACATGTACAGTACTTGACATACCTAATTTTTACAAACTCTTTTCTGTAAGAAATGCCAGTTTGCCAGTGAAGAGGGTTGCCCTGCATTTCAGTATTGCATGGTAGTGTAACAAGCATGGGATGTGGTGTTCCCCTACTGAGGAAATGCAACCATATTTAAGAGGAAGTCTACTTACCTGTACCTTGTCACATGCTTACCAATTTTGTGTCAAATGATAATGTGTGCCACCATTTTTCTGCCATTGATTGTCTCGGGTCTGACACAATTGGAGCAAATGAGCGATGCACAGAAAATGAGAAAACCTGTTAACGTCTTAAACTTGAGGCAGGCTCAAACTGATTGAAAAACTAATACCTAGCCTCTGCTTAATATTCCATCTTTGTGGTATGGCCTGTCACCGTGGACAAACAGCTAAAGTATTGGAAGGATGTAAGTTGGCCCAAAAGACTGCTGTGACTTTTAGTGTGGGGTTTTCACTGTTTAAAACTCTCAGCTGATCAGCATCGGTGTGGGTTGGAGTGATGCTAAACCTGCATGTGGCTTCCTGAATCCCTGTGTTGCTCTTGTGACTTGCTTGTTTTGGAGTGTTTCTTGCTTTGCGCCACTTGACGGAATAGACAGCTATTATCAGGAGTGAAAGGGCTTAGACTTTGGCTTTGTATACAATGATTTAGTCATGCAGATACTGTGTCACAGTTGATAGTGAAGTTTGAGTGGATGCGATGGCTGGATGCATGCTGTTTGCTTATCTTCTGCTTGATAGAATAATGAAAGCTTTAAGTTGCTATGCTGGCATGCGTACATTGTGTTGTGGAGTTTTTGTGTTTTCCTGTGTGGTGCATGTTTGTACTGCTGTGTGAATCTAACCTATTCCTCTGTTTGTATTTTTCTAGTACCTCAGCCTCCCACTATAACGCTACAATCACCTAAAGATTACATCTTCGACCCGAGGGAGAACATTGTCATCCATTGTGAAGCCAAGGGGAAGCCTCACCCTAAGTAAGAGAGCGTATGGCTAAACACTTGTATTTGGTGCTATCTGGGATCATATGGTTCTGCACATGCCGTCATCTTCACCAGTGTTAATTGGAGAGGAAGGGCGTGGAAACCAGTGGGTCAGAGGGTCACAACACCCCTAGATGAAGGGACCTACCCTGGCCCTTCAGTGGTTGGGGAAACCACTCATAATGACCCATACTCATACTGTTGTTTTTGCACGTTTAAACCTGTTTACTACAAATACTTAAAAATATTCCCGACCATTTTCCAAAGCATAATATAGTGACTTGAAACTTACTTGTTATAGGTAATCAATCACCGGGAATACTTGCATTTAAAAAGAAGCTTGATCTGAGAAGATTAATGCGGTTTTCAACTGCTTTGTCTTGCAACAATAATATAAGTTGGACAAAAAATAAAGGCAACCGAATGTTCACTGTGATAAATTACCTATCTTAAGCAAGTTTCACATCTCTCCAAGTTTATTTTTATACTGTACTGAAATGAATGGAAACGTTGGCTGCCTGGAAGGTCGGAAAATTACAGTCCATCCATCCATCCATCCATCCATCATCTTAACCGCTTATCCTGCTGGAAAAGCACAGTCGAATCATCTAAAACCCTGTCGTCTGCTTCGTAAACGGTTGGGAGTAATGTAGAGTATGTGCAATTTGCAGTAAATGGGCTCAAACATGGAAAACACACCAGTATAGTCCTTGATAGGTGTAACCGTTTCACACAGGAATAAAACAAGACGTTGAATGACCACGATCAGAAAACAGACAGACAGTCAGTTCTAACAGTCAATTAAAAGTCAGGATTTGGCACAGCTATGGCAGATGCTGCATTTATGGCTGAGAGCAGCGGAAATATGAGCCACCATGGCAGCCGTTTCCATCGCGACCGTTGCTTGAGAGACACTTAAGCTGCACACCTGGCAGAGCTTGTTAGACACGGTTGTGATGTGCAGTCATCCTCTGAATCAACTAAAGCCCCCAGCTGCAAAATCCACAGTGAATACAAGTGAATCAGAACAGATCTCAGAGATTTGAACATGAGGGTGATATGATATTTCCATTCACTGAATTTATTTTCAGAGCCAGCCAGCCAGACAGCCATCGATAGATAGATAGATGGTATATGGACTGCATTTATATAGCGCTCTTCTAGTCTACCGACCACTCAAAATGCTTTACAGTGTATATCTCACATTCACCCATTCACACACACATTCGCACACTGATGGCAGGAGCTGCCATGCAAGGCACCAACCTGCTCATCAGGAGCAGTTAAGGGTTCAGTGTCTTGCTCAAGGACACTTCGGCACGCTCTCCACAGGAGCCAGGGATCAAATCAGCAACATTCCGATTACTAGACGACCCGCTCTACCTCCTGAGCCATGCCACCGATAGGTAGATAAATAGATAGATAGACAGACAAGACTGTTAAGTATATACTAAACATGGAACACTGTTTTAAGTATAGGAGAATCCTAAAAAAATCAAACCATGGTGGCCTAGTGAGCAGGTACTTGGTTGCACGATGGTCAAATGTAATAAATGGGAGTTGCACTTGTGCAAAAGAGCCATTGATTAACATGAATAAACATAAGTACACATTAACATTGGTGAGTGTCCTGTTATAGACGCTTTAGTTTGACTTTTGCTGCTCAGTCTACTTGTGATACAGTTGGTGGACCAGGATATATAGAGATGGTAATCATCATCATTATTATTTTTTTTTTTTTTGTACTTAGCTTCTCATGGACACGAAATGGGACACACTTTGATGTTGAGAAAGACTCCAAGGTTCTGATGAAGCCTGGCTCGGGGACACTGGTCATTGACATCAGTGGGGAGAAGGCCGAGGCCTATGAGGGAACATACCAGTGCACCGCTCACAATGAGCACGGTACTGCCGTGTCCAATAACATTGTCATCCGACAGTCCAGTAAGTGTCAGCATTCATCGTTCAAGCATAATACCAACTTGAATAGATTTTTTAATGATAGCTATACGTTTTTCTTTCTTTCTTTTTTTTAGTACCGGTGAAATGAAATAGATGTTTTTAATGCATCACTTACACAACTGACTAAACTTTGGGCTGTTTTTACATGAATAGCTAGCTTCTAAAACGCCAAACATCTATTTTTAGGAGTTCAAAAAAGATCCAATTTGTAAAGGTGCTGGCATTGCATCAGCCAACATACGGAAATTAAAAACAAAAGGTCCTGCAAAAAGCACCAGCTGTTTTCATTTTGTACTGTTGGTAATTTTGTAACAGTACACATCCCTTTTCACATTAAATCCTTAAGCTCATTTTGAAATTGGAACTCTTCAAATGTAGGCCATCTATCCACAGACGAGAACAACCGGACTGCACATCAAAAACAATTGATCTCAGTGATTTTTATCCCCCGCCTGCAAATATTACTCTTCTAACTTGCTCAGCAATATCAAAGCGCTTTCATCAACTTCTCAATTTATTTTTGTTTTATATCCCCCCCTGTATTTAGTTGAGGTAGGTCTGCGTTTACCTTTGTTTGACGTTTGTGTGACTCGCAGGGTCCCCCTTGTGGTCAAAGGAAAGAAACGAGGCCATCGTGCTGCAGGCTGGGGTCTCCCTGGTGCTGCAGTGTCGGCCCCCTGCCGGGCTGCCCCCTCCTGTCATCTTCTGGATGGATAACAGTGAGTGCATATCTGGATTCGAGCACGGTGAATGTGCAGCGATTTGTCTGAATGAATGCGGCGAAGGAACGTGTGCACGACACGTCCAGGTCCAGGGACGGTCGCCACTTGCAAATCCCTTTGACTCAATGCAACAGCATCTATGTAGATAGATTTTGACACGATTCTGGTTAAATGCCTGTTAGATGTGTGTTTTTTTTAGAGCCTGTGTAAATCACTTCAATCGCTGACATGCTTCACAAAGCGATGAGTGCAGGTATTTTGTGTCTTGGGTACATGTCCCTGGTTGACATCAAACCTGTAACTTGAGCACTGTGTCTACTCTCTTCGTCCTCTAGCTTCTCTCTCTCTGTCTCTCGATTTCCCCTCGGGGATGAATAAAGTATTCTGATTCTGATTTATCTTTCCCTCTCCCTTCATCCTCCAGTCTTCCAGAAGCTGCCGCTGAACGAGCGCGTGTCCCAGGCCCTGAACGGAGACCTGTATTTCTCTAATGTTCTCCCAGCGGACACCAGGAACGACTACATCTGCTACGCCCGCTTTCCACACACACAGACCATCCAGCAGAAGCAGCCCATCTCGGTCACCGTCCTGGACAGTAGGTTTTCAATACCGACCTGGTGTGCTATCAGCCCGGTTTTACGTTTCAACGGCTTAAAGCTTGTTCGCTTTCAATTGAAGAGTTTTCTTCCAAAACTTTTTACATCCCGTTTGGAGAAAAAAAAACATGAATTTTGATTTTAAAAGTCCTGCCAACATGGTCACACGATGTGCTTCATGATGGCGCTGCTAATCTGAACCTATAAAGTTTCTTTTTCCAAAAGGTTTTATACTATAAGTTTGGAATGAAACTCCTCAATTGTGATGATTTTAGTGTTAGATTTGAGATGAGTAAAACAATCCACTATATTCACCATGGATGTAATTGTGCAAAAGGATCTCACCAGAAGTCCATTTTGCCATCTATAATGTATTTGATGCTGTATTTTTTTGTTTTTCCCCGCCTGTTCTGAGCGCAGAATCATCACCATGTGGCCTGTCTTGTAATATGGCATTGGCCCGGTGTCATGCTATCAATAACATGGTTACTTTTTGTTTGTTCTTACATCAAGTCATTGCAGCTTGTAATTAAGTGATGCACAAGATGTAATTAACAACAATGTACCTTACAATACCTTTCAGTAGTTAAATAGGGGAATGCACTGGAGCAAAGCTATTGCAAAATGAAGCATCCTCTGTTATTCTTCCTAGTACTGTATGCTTATGATTTTCTGTTGTATTACAGTGGATGCAATGAATGAGACTGTGGCTGCTTTGTACAATATCACTGATTTCTATAGTGGTGAGTGCTGCTGGTTCGACCAATCCAACCCCCCTGCCCACCCCCCCTTAATGTGAGCACAACATTGTACCCAATCCCTGGGCCTAACTTGACCTGAAATACACCCCTAATCTACCTCCGACCATGTCCTGTGTGATTACATTAACACAATGATACAACATACAACACTATACAGATACAAAACGTACCCATTAAGTGTCCTTGACTAACATTACTGGACTGCAGGGAACATACATAGACAACCCTCAAAGCATGCATAACACATGAAATGTCAGCCAATAACAATGGTATTCATTCATATAATATACATGGTAATCAGTAAGAATTCAAACTATGATCTCATGATCTGCTCCGTCTAACACACATCACTCTGTAAACCCATTGCTCAAATGGCCTGATGAGATTTACTCTGACAAAATGGCACATGTCTATTTTTATTTCATCTTTCTAGATCCTTCCATGTCCTTATTTTTATCACTGTGACCCTGGAAAAAAAAAACACATGGAAGGATCATTACTGCACACAAGCTGCTACCAGATTGATAGCAGACTGAAAACCCCTACACATCTTAGGGCAATGTCTCTTATATTCCCCCAGATATTGTCATATGTGACAGGATAGAAAAGGCTGGCATGGCTGGTAACCCATACGTTCATCTGGTTTGGCAATCACATTGTGTTTCATTATGATTCCCTCATTTTCTTTCCCCTGTGGCCAATTTGACATATCCCTGGTGTGAGTATGGACTTCCCTCTTACGTTTTACTCCACTTCCACCCCTCATGTCAATTTGCAGGCTCCTCTAATGTAAATAGCTTCAGCAAAATGTTTAGCCCCTGCAGGTAATGCCAGGTTGTAGGTGAAGCTAAAACTCCATTTGGGAGTCATACGGTGGCAAAAACATACCCTGGTTCTGATGTCCCTGTCCGGTTCTGATCGGGAGTGTGTGTTCCCTTTGTGTTCAGAGAGCCCCACAGAGGAGCGCCTTCCTGGTTTCTTGGCGCCTCTGGGACCCAGCAGCACCCAGATGGTCCTGAGAGGGGAGGTCCTGGAGCTGGAATGCATCGCTGAGGGCCT
The DNA here is from genome assembly GCF_029633865.1 of Lampris incognitus. Lineage (NCBI taxonomy): Eukaryota > Metazoa > Chordata > Actinopteri > Lampriformes > Lampridae > Lampris > Lampris incognitus. The sequence continues at coordinate 17,797,661 of NC_079213.1, read as the reverse complement.
GTAAGGAGACCTTTGACTACTCCAGTATTGAGCTTTGCCTTATTCGCACATAAAGTCATGAAACTAATGAGAGAGAGAGAGAGAATCCAAATTGTGCATATTAAAACAAAGAAACTCCAAAGGGCCTATTATACCCCCCCCCCCAAAAAAAATCACAAGGACACAAATCACTTAAACAGCAACACCAAATAACACTATAAACCTGAACATGGAGGAGATCAGTGCAAAAACAGCAAAGTAAATAAATGTCTTTCATGGGCATATGGGTGGCGTAGCGGTCTATCCGTTGCCTACCAACACTGGTTCGAATCCCTGTGTTATGTCCAGCTTGGTCGGGCATCCCTACAGACACAATTTGCCATGTCTGTGGGTGGGAAGCCGGATGTGGGTAAGTGTCCTGGTTGCTGCATTAGCGCCTCCTCTGGTCGGTCATGGTGCCTGTTCGGGGGGGGAGAGGGAACTGGGGGGAATAGTGTGATCCTCCCACGCACTACATCCTCCTAGCGAAACTCCTCACTGTCAGGTGAAAAGAAGTGGCTGGCAACTCCACATGTATCAGAGGAGGCATGTGGTAGTCTGCAGCCCTCCCCGGATTGGCAGAGGGGGTGGAGCAGCGATCGGGGCAGCGCGGAAGAGTGGGGTGATTGGCCGGGTATAATTGGGGGGTGGGGGGAACCCCCTTTTTAATTCATTATAATAAATTGTTGTTATCTTTAACGTAGACAAGAAAATTGTGCTTAATGTGACACTATATAAATGATAATATTGAATCATCGCCCACCCCTGGACTTTGGCATTACTAGTGATGTACCTATTAATCTATTAATTATTATTATATCTATTAATTATTTTGTGTGAATACACACAAAAACATACTAACACACACACACACACACAGAGTAAAACATATAGTACATTCTTTTTCAGAATACGAGTTAATCCCGTGACTGTTGTGTCCATATCAGGCCCACTCCAGAGATCTCCTGGCTTAAGGAGGGTGGGGAGCTCCCGAGTAACAGGATGTCCCTCCACAACTTCCAAAAGACCCTGAAGATTGCGGACGTGATGGAGGACGACTCAGGCGACTACCGCTGCACGGCCAAGAACCGCCTGGGCAGCGCCATCCACGTCATCAAGGTCACTGTTAAAGGTCGGTGGTGGGATTTAAAGTGGTGCATTGTGGATTCAAGAGGTTTTTTTCAATAATCATTTGTGAAATGCTGCACAGCTGAATTGGTCATTATTATTATCGGTCATTATATTATTTTTTTATTTACTAAGTGTCTTTGCACACACAATATGATGGTGGAGTGCTTCTATATAAAACAAAAACAAAAAAAAACACGGAAGACACAACAGAGCATTTAGAAAACAGGAAGAATGAGTTTTTAAGAATATTTTCAATAGGAAGAAAATTCATTAAGAATCTTAATAGCATGAGGAATATTAAGTACAATTTAGGAAATAATAATTTGTACTTCGTATAGATTGAAAATCCAAAATGTAACAGAAAAACCTCACAAATTCCCAGTCTCTTACCTTTTTGTGTTATGTTCATTCTTCCCCAGCGGCTCCTTTCTGGATCAGTGCCCCCAGGAACCTGATCCTAGCCCCCAATGAGACGGGCATCCTGACCTGTCGGGTCAGCGGAGACCCCAAACCCAAGATCAGCTGGTCCATCAATGGAGTGCCCATAGACAGTGAGTGAAATACGAGTGAGGCTTGCTGTCATGAGGTTTTGATGCCGTAGTTTGCATTTTGTAGCAGCATCCGGTTGTCACAAGATGGCAGATGGTTTAAAAAGAGAATCAAATTTTTCCATTTAAAACAAAAAGAAAAACAGTTGCCTTAAATAAAGTCTGTGATTGACATGCAGATAAACCACCGATCACATTTTAATGCTGTCTTTTGATGACACACATATGAATTTATGAAGCAGTAATTTACTTTTGTTCTTATGAGTAAATTACTGCTTCAAAGAAGCGTCCGGGTAGCGTAGCGGTCTATTCCGTTGCCTACCAACATAGGGATCAGTGGTTCGAATCCCTGTGTTACCTCTGGCTTGGTTGGGCATTCCTACAGACACAATTAGCTGTGTCTGCGGGCGGGAAGCCCAATGTGGGTATGTGTCCTGGTCGCCGCACTAGCGCCTCCCCTGGTCAGTTGGGGCACCTTTTCGGGGGAGAGGGGGGACTGGGGGGAATAGCATGATCTTCCCACGTGCTACGTCTCCCTGGTGAAACTCCTCACTGTCAGGTGAAAATTAGCGGCTGGCAACTCCACATGTATCGGAGGAGGCATGTGGTAGTCTGCAGCCCTCCCCGGATTGGCAGAGGGGGTGGAGCAGCAACCGGGATGACTCGGAAGAGTGGAGTAACTGGTCGGATACAATTGGGGAGAAAAAAATCCTAAAAAAATCAAGATATTAAGATAGTCTACGGCTAAGCAAATATGACAGATTCAAATTCATGGATCAATGTCATTCACTTACACAGGTTAAGGACTCACACCTACAATGAGTGAATTCACTGTATCAACAAAGCCAGCAGAGGCATAAATACATGAAGTAGGACCTCTCACTGCAATTGCTTCCAGTACCGTGGTCCATAACATTCATCACTTTCATTTTCTGCCCAAGGCTGCTGATTTTGTAGCATAATAGTGATGGTAGCGCAACACAGCCACGATGATGCAATGGAGAAACCCTATTGGTGTGTGTGTGTGTGTGTGTGGGGGGGTGTGTGTGTATGTAATTATGTGTGTGTTTGCTCCATGCCGTATGGCAGAAGGGTATATTTCAAGTCAACATATGTTTGAACTAGACCATATACTTTGCCTGTGATCTCTGATAGATGCACCCCAGGACCCCAGCCGGAAAGTGGAGGAGGACACTGTGATTCTCAGCAACGTACAGACGGGGTCCAGTGCAGTTTACCAGTGTAATGCATCCAATGAGTTTGGCTACCTGATGGCTAATGCCTTTGTTAATGTTCTTGGTGAGTTGAAGTGTGAGTCAAAAATTATTTTCGATAAAGCATTTATAGAGACTTTTTTCCCCGAAAAATTCATATTAATGTATTTTGTGTATAAAAATTACATTAATGTAACAATTCTTTATATTGTGAGAATCATCCTATTGGATGATTTCAGCAATACATTGACATCATCCTTTTTGCAGATGCATGCTTTTTTTTTCCGTCATCACAAGAAGACAATACTATAATAGTGTGTGTTAAGCAATTCTAGAACATATTGATGACCCTTCTACCTTACCAACCCAACTTCATGAGTAACCGGCCATGATTTCAACATCTTATTCTGTTCTTAAAATCCGCTTGGGGAGGGAGAAAGCTAGGGAGACATTTTTGGTTATACAGACTGCTGTGGTTGGCACACAGGAAAAAAGTATGTTCTCCCCCTTCAGTTATTATAGATTACATTTATATAGTGCTTTATCTAGACACCCAAAGAGCTTCACAGTGAAGGGGGTAACTCACCTCAACCACCACCAATGTGCAACACCCACCAGGTGATGCACAGCAGCCATTTTTCACCAGAACGCTCACCACACATCAGCTTGAGGTGTAGAGGGAGGAATCTTAGAGCAAATTACAAGGGGGGCTGATTAGTTGGCCAGATGAAAAGAGAGCCAGATTGGGAATTTTGCCAGGACACCGGGGAATCCCCTACTCTTTGTGATAAGTGCCATGGGATCTTTAATGACCACAGTGAGTCAGGACCTTGGTTTAACGTCTCATCCGAAGAACGACATCTCCTACAGCACAGTGTCCCCGCCACTGCACTGGAGCATTTCTTGTTTTTTATTAGGACCAGAGGGAAGGCTGTCCCCTACTGGCCCACCAACACCACTTCTGGCAGCAACTCAGTTTTCCCAGGAGGTCTCCCATCTCCCATCCAAGTACTAGCCAAGCCCACACCTGCTTAGCTTCTGTCATTTGGCAGAGCCAGGGTACATGTTGGTGTGGCTGCATGTGTATAATGTGTAATATGTATATAATTTTGCTTGTTTTGCACAGCTGAACCACCAAGGGTGCTCACTCCATCCAACAATGTGTACCAGGTCATTACCAACAACCCTGCCTTACTGGACTGTGCATCCTTTGGCTCGCCGATACCACTAATCACATGGTGAGATTTAGAACAGCTTGCCTGTGTCTGTGAACACAGTTTTTCTGGAAAGGTGCAAATGAATGAGTTTTATTTTTCCCAAAATAAATTGAACAAAAAAAAAACAAAAAACACATTGAACTCAGATTGAAACCTTAACAGGTGGATGTTAGGCTAAGAGGTGTAGAGGGCATTCATTTTACTTTGAGTTTAATTCGCAGAAGAAAAGAGGCAGGGTGAATATTTTTTTTTTTTAGCCTGCAAAGTGCTTTTTTATGTACATTAACATAACAAATCCGATTTAGTGGGTGCTTTTTATAAACAGTTGAAGGACTCACATCTACAGTAAGGAAATTCAATAAATCAACAAGACAACACCATTTTTAGCATAAGTGGTGTAAATTGAGCCTTTACAGGACCCCATCGATTCTCGGTGTTTACAAGAACTCTTACTTGCTTGACTTTCTAATGTAGGTACAAAGACAGCCAGACCAGCATAAAGAATTCAGACCCGTATGTGATCCATGAGAATGGTACCCTGGAGATCCATGTAGCCCAGCCGCTGAACAGTGGCAAGTACACCTGCATCGCCACCAACAACCTGGGGGTCAAGGAGAACGATGTCTATCTGGAGGTTAAAGGTCAGATAACAGGATTTTCCCTGCCGTAAGACTCGAATGGATCATATGTTGAAATATTGCCCGTTAGAAATTACTATATTTTAATCTGAATCTATGTTATGAGGGCTAGTAAAGGTGCTGTGTCTATCTTAAGGAGCTTCTGACAGCATGTATGGCTGTTGATAGGTATTTGGATTTTGCAGGGATTAAACCTGTGACCTTTTGGTTATGGGATGAGCTGTCTTCTTTTCTTGAGGAAATCGGTGCTATCATTTTTAAATGTTATATTATTACTCTTGACAGTACTTTTGTCCTGTCTTCCTGTAACAGAACCCACTCGTATCCTGAAGCAGCCCGAGTACAAGGTGGTGCAGAGAAACAGCAATGCTGTGTTTGAGTGCAAAGTCAAACATGACCCATCCCTCATGCCCACCATGACCTGGCTCAAAAACAGTGGCGAGCTACCAGACGATGAGAGGTAGGCAGCACCAAATGGCCTTTGAAGTCACCTAGTAATGGTCATGCAAAGTTTAGATCACTTTAGTATATACTACGGCAAACAAACCTCCCCCTCCCAAAAAAAAAAAAGATCAAAATAACCAATCACTGCATTCAGAAGATTCAGTGATACAGATTAAAGTTGGAGAAAAAAAAAACAAATTGTGACTTGATTAAAAGAAAGAGAGGCAGGGCGCCCAGGTAGCATAATGGTCTATTCTGTTGCCTACCAACACGGGGATCGCCCGTTTGAATCCCCGTGTTGCCTCCGGCTTGGTTGGGCGTCCCTACAGACACAATTGGTCGTGTCTGTGGGTGCGAAGCCGGATGTGGGCATGTCCTGGTCGCTGCACTAGCGCCTCCTCTGGTCAGCCGGGGTGCCTGTTCGGGAGGGAGGGGGAACTGGGGGGAATAGCGTGATCCGCCCATGCACTACGTCCCCCTGGTGAAACTCCTCACTGTCAGGTGAAAAAAAGCGGCTGGTGACTCCACATGTATCAGAGGAAGCATGTGGTAGTCTTACAGCCCTCCCCGGATTGGCAGAGGGGGTGGCGCAGTGGCTGGGACAGCTCAGAAAATGGGGTAATTGGCCAAGTACAATTGGGGAGAAAAGGAGGGGGGGGGCAAATTCAAACTCACCCATGTTGTGGACTTGATAAGTGTTACAAGTTATTCCCAGAAATGTGTAACCATTTAGATGCATTATTCATGCATGCATTCATTCATTAATTTTATCCCTCGGCGGTCAGGTTTGTGGTGGACACAGATAGCCTGACAATAAAGGACGTGACAGATGAGGATGAGGGCACCTACACCTGCATGATGAACACCACCTTGGACCATGACTCAGCCAGTGCCATGCTCACCGTTGTGGGTATGTTCAGATTCTGTATTCACATTGAAGTGTTTCAGCACTCAGTGGGATGTCGAAGCTCATACTGTAGACTGAGAGAGAGACAGTATTTAAAAGTAAATTCTGCGTTATCAAGTAGCCCGGTCTGAAGTAACTTTGTAGTAACATAAAGTTGACATACAGATAACATAAGGATGGTTGACTGTCTCAGACCCGATTAAAAGTTTCCATTTGAAAAAGCAAAGTCTCCTCAGTTAGTGTGTCATTCACAAAGGGGGGATCTGCCAGCTGATTTTCTTTTTTCAAGTGAAATGCTGTCTTCTGACAGCATACATATTTTTGAAGCACTAATTTACTCACAAGAAGCCTATTGCTAGCAAGATGCTAACTGTCAACAGTCTTACCGTAACTTGGCTATTGACTCATAGACAAAAAAAACAAAAACAAAAAAAAAACACAACAACATTAGTGACTAACTGAATGTGTAACACAGATCTTATTTGGGGAGATTTTTTTGGTTTATTTTTTTCAAATGGGAAAATATAATGGGGGATTTTGGTGTGTGCTCCATCTGCCATCTTGTGGCAAATTTGGCCTAGACATGTCTGGGCCACTCGACGTACTATAAAGTTTGAGTGACCAGTTTCAGGAGAAGTGGATTGTATTCAAAAACAGAAATTAATGCAAATAAAGGTTTTTTGCATTTGTGGCGCCTCAGTTTACACAAAGCAAACTCATTGATATTAACAATAAGCTTTCTTCTCACGTATCCTGATAAAAAGTTTTATTCTCATTTCTTAAGAGTGTAAAGAACTCTTCCTCTTGGTATTTTGAAGCTTGCTTGATTTACTCATTGTTAAACTTAACTCACCAGCAACTGTAATCTCAGATTCTCACTGCTGTACTTTCCTGCCCTTTCCCTCTCTAAAATGCTGTGTCTGTTACTAACATCTAATTTCTTGTACTTCGCTCTTGCTTCTTGCTGTCTCAGAGGCTACTCCTACTCCAGCTATTGTTGACGGTAAACACACAATTGCGACAGCATGCTATTGATGATTTGAATAGGAGATTGAAACCACTGGCTTTCTATAGATCCTACAGAAAGCCACTTCTAGATTATATTTTTACGTATCATTGCTAATATGATTATCTGCATTGCCTTCAGAACCGGTTGAAGATTAATATACCTCCATTTTTCCTGAATTTATTTTGTTCATTTTATAATTTGAAGAGTTTTGGGTTTTTTTCCAACATGAGATATACACCATTTAATTGGATTTAACTCTGGTAAAACTATTGCTCAAAATTAAACCAACATGTTGCACCTTTAGTACGGTAGATAACATAATGCCAAAGAAAACATAATGCCATAGATAACATAAGTACGGTAGATAACTTAATGCCAAAGAAAACATAGGTACTGTAAATAACATAATGCCAGAGGTAACATAAGTACTGTAGCTAACAAAACGCCAACGATAAGTACTGTAGATAACGTAATGCCAAAGAAAACATAATTACTGTAGATAACATAATGCCAATGATAACAAAAGTACTGTAGTTAACATAATGCCAATGATAGCATAAGTACTGTAGATAACATAATGCCAATGATAACATAAGTACTGTAGATAATATAATGCCAAAGAAAACACAAGTACTGTAGATAACATAATGCCAACGATAACATAAGTACTGTAGATAACACAATGTTGTTGCTTAACAGAGCTGTCCGTCTTTTCTGACTGGACCCTCCAATTGGTGGAGATACTAAGTAAATGGCTTTATATAGTTTTTTCTTTTATTTCCCACTGCCATGAACTGATTATACGTGTTGTCTCTTAGATTTCCTACATCTTAGGGCCCAGTATGATACAGCCAAAAGTAACAGTAAAAAAAAACAAACAAGTAATGTACCAATCAAAAGGTACCCTCATAAAATCAGCCCGCAAAATTCACTTCGCTCATTGTGAATGAGGAAGACGTGTAGGGAAAAAAAATTCACGAAACTGAACCCGAGCTTGCAGGATTTAGCCTGGCTTCTTGAGGCTGTCAAAATGTACCAATATATTGGACCCTTCTGTAATATTAGGCTTTTCTCTATTTCTTTGGCTGAAATATGATGAGTAGGGTGCTGATTTATTACAAAAAGCAGCTCTTACGCAAGAACTACGAAGAATTACGTAGTGAGTTGTGTTGTTGTTTTTTAACCAGACAAAACAAAGAAAGTTTTTAAAAAGAGAAAAATAAAAGTTGATGCCTTAAGCTCTCAAACGGTACCCGGATCCAGTTGAAGCTAGCAGCAGACAAACTGGTTCAAGGTCCTCGGTCCTGAGCTCCTCATTGTGATTACAGAGGAACCGGACCCCCCGACAGACCTGGAGCTGACAGACCAGAGAGAGAGGAGCGTCCAGCTCACCTGGGTCCCCGGTGACGAACACAACAGCCCCACACAGAGTCAGTATTGTCCAACACATCTGGTCGCCTAAGCTTCTCCTTCACAGGCATCTGGGTCTTTAAGAGGCTAAATTTCAATGTTGAACATCAGCATTCAATACAAGAAGAAAAAAAAACCCTGAATGAATTTCTGAGTTTTGCAAGCTATTTGGTATGTTTTCTTATTTTCTACAACTTTTCAGAGCCTTTGAAATGCATGCTTTGATGTTATTGTGCATTGTCCACGACTGTTGAAACCTCTTATGAATCTGTAGGAAAAATGGTAGAAAATAAATGTTTTATTCTTTTCAATACATGTTGAAACATATCTTTGTAATTCCAATTTCTTTCTTTTAGTATTTTTTTTGGCATATGACAGTACACTCCAGTACTAGGACAGCTCAATATGTAGTAACATGGACTTAAACAGAATACAATTAGATTAAACTGTGCAATCAAACTCACTGTATTTTACTCTTGACCTCGAAATTGAAGTCCATGTGACAGTTAACAGTAGGTATAGATAGTGATTTGACTCTGTGTGTGTGTGTGTGTGTGTGTGTGTGTGTGTGTGTGTGTGTGTGTGTGTGTGTGTGTGTGTGTGTGTGTGTGTGTGCTTGCGTGATGTCAACAAACTTTCTTTAACATCCATGAACTCCCCCCCACCCCACGCCCCCCACCCAGATTTTCTGATCCAATATGAGGACCTGCTCCACCAGCCCGGCGTGTGGGTCAACATGACAGAAGTCTCAGGGGCGAGCACCACAGCACACCTGGACCTCTCTCCATTTGTCTACTACTCCTTCAGGGTGCTGGCCTTTAACTCCGTGGGCTACAGTCAACCCAGCCAGCCTTCACCCCAGTACAGGACCAACCCTGCAGGTACAGGACACAGTGTGTACCAAAACAAAAAACTCAAAATTAGAAAATGTAACATCACCATGTCCTCAGCAGGACATGCTGTTGCGTTGCTTTGCCAATTTCACTATCATCATTGAATATAACTGATCCTGTAAGCCTTTCATTTAAGTTTCTTGTGAAATTAGCATGCTGTATCTGTTGTGAGCGAAGTCTAATATTATGACTGTAACCTTTAAGTGATTTTCTTCCATATCTTGTTCAGTGATGCCAGTGTATGTATTTCAGCACTGCACCATATTGGATAGATGGATTGATTGAGAATGTATATGCATTTGTAACCTGCACGACAGGGGAATGGGCCTATGCTTGCGCAGGGACAGTTTACAGTCTAATGTCTAAGTTCAGTGGAGATTGGTGTAGGTTTTTTTCTAGACCGGATTCTAGTACTCACCCCAAAGACAACACACACACTCGTGGGTATAGTTTACAATAAAAAAACCAATTTATTTCAACAGTTCAAAGTAAAGTTATTTCAATATCAATACTAAATTAGATGTGTTATATATATATATATTTTACTCTATTATACTTTTTAAAAGTTCTTCCTAATATTCTATTTATTGTCTATATCTATCTATATTCTATTTTATACCCTTCTAATATATTACTTATGCAGCCATATTCTACACTAACAAATTAAAGAAAATAATCCAAAATAAAGTATGAGTGCACTCAAAGAAAATAATAAAGAAAAGAAAAGGGGGAATGATTCAGTCTTCCAATCTGTGCAAGGTGCAATGTCCAGATCCTACCACAATCACAGGGGCAAGTTAATGTAGAGGCGATGATGATGAATCCAAATCCAGGGCGATGATGGGGGCAATCCAAAGGGGGTATCCAAGGGTTCCAAAAGGGTGTCGCAAGAGGGGTTGTTCGGGGTACTAAAAAAAACAGTCAGGATTCCAGCAGCGTACAAAACACAAGAGAAAAGAGTCTTCCTTCTTCCTTCAACAGGAGATCATCTGTCAAGGAAGCTTCGTGGGAGGGATATTTTTTGTCGTAGTTCAAATGTCCTGTAGCTCAAATATCCGTAGTTCAAATATCAATAATTCAGGTATCCATAGTCAAAGTTGTCCGTATTTCTAAATATCCGTATTTCTCTTCTCTATTGTCGACGGTTGTTTGCATGGTTTAAACTCTGTAGCTCATGTGCCTCCTAGAGGCTACTCGTGGAACTTACATACGTCACAGGGTACATGTAATCATGTGGGTTACATTCTCCCCCTCTAAACCGCATCAGTCTCTGCATGCGTCTAAACACTGTATGGTCTTGCAGAGGGCACTCTAGAAGAATCAGGGACATTTCTGCCCAAACTTTCGAAAAATGAGGCCATGGCTAGGACTAAAGGTCTTCCTAGTTCACCATAACAGAGTCTCTCAGGGGGATGTCTTTCTCTGATAGATCTTCTGATCGGTTCGCTCTCAGACGGGTTTCCGTCAGACAGGTCAGCCTGGCCTGTCACACCAGTGGGCGGTGCACTCTCGGGTTCAAGTGGGTTGTTTTCAGGTGAACGTCCTTCAATAGGTCCAAATTGAGGTACAACAGTAGTAGATGATGCGGGGTCTCCCTCAGGTAAGTGTCTTCGAACAGGTTGAGAGAATTCATCTGTGACTACTTCTGTCTCACGCCCAATTGGTTTCTTTTCAAGTAACTGATTGTGAACAGACTCAGGGGTATGGGGTACTTCACTAAGGAGTGGACTATCAGATTGGGAGAACTCCGACGGACTTGGATTCAACCCGACTGGGTTCAACAGTTCCGTGGCACGTGCTAGAGGGGTGGCCTGTGTGGTTGTCCTAATGCTTTGGGGAAACCTTGTGGAGATCTGTGGATAGCAATCCTCATCCTCGTCACTGCTGGGCATATCTGGGTCAACAATATTGTCGTGCCTGGTCTGCTGCGAGACTGTTTCCCTGCGTCTCAGCCTCCTTGTTGGTAAGTTTGTGTCAGGTTCTGAGACTTTATCTGTAACAGGTAGAAAGCTGCAGGGCAGAAGAAGGTCTCTGTGAAGGGTACGGTGTGGACCTTCACCCTGTTCTTGCTTGACGACATACACTGGGCCATCTCCCATCCTCTTCACCACAGTATGGACTTCCTTTTCCCATCTGTCTGCAAGTTTATGTTTTCCTCTTAAATTGACATTCTTCACCAGGACTCTACCTCCGGTAACAAGTTCTGCGGCTCTGATCTTTTTATCAAACCTGGCTTTATTCTTCTCTCCCATCTTCTTAGAGCTTTCAGAAGCAAGTGCATAGCTGTCTTGGAGGCGCTGTCGAAGATGTTTAACATACTCTGAATGCGACTTGAATCCAATTTGGTCTGGTGTAAGACCTAGAACCAGATCAATGGGTAGTCTTGGCTGTCTACCAAACAACAATTCATATGGAGAGTAGCCTGTGGTGTCATTTTTCGTGCAATTGTATGCATGGACTAGCGGTTTGACAAAGTCCCTCCAATGATATTTATCCTTGTCTTCTAGCGTCCCGAGCATGCTGAGAAGGGTCCTGTTAAATCTCTCGACAGGGTTTCCACGTGGATGGTATGGCGTGGTTCTGATCTTTTCGGTTCCAATCAGACAGCACAACTCCTTGATGGTGTGGGATTCAAAATCTCTCCCCTGGTCACTGAGAAGGCGACTTGGAAAACCATACTGTACAATGAAGTTTTCCCACAGTGTTTTGGCAACCGTATTCGCCTTTTGGTCTTTCGTGGGGATGGCAATGGCAAACTTGGTGAAGTGATCCGTGATGACGAGGATGTTTCTAGTGTCCTTACTATCAGGCTCAATACAGAGGTAATCCATACACACCAGTTCAAGGGGATAACTGGTCTGTATATTCTCCATATGAGCAGCATGCTGGGAATTGGCTTTCCGCCTCACGCATCTTTCACAAGTCCTACACTTCTGTTCAACAGACTGAAACATCTTTGGCCAGAAAAATCTGGAACGAACAAGATGAAGGACACGCTGAGCGCCAAGATGACCGACTTCATCATGAAGGCCTTGCAATGCTCTTTCTCTGTGGCTACTAGGCAGCACCAGCTGATAGATCTGATTCCCACGATCAAGACATTTCCTGAACAGTACTCCATCTATAAGCTCTAGTCTATTCCATTCTCTAAGGAGCAGCTTGACTTCTGACAGTTCAGAGGACATCTCTTGAAAAGTGGGTTTTCGGTTTCCTTGAATGAAACTGATCACACGTCTGATAGATGGATCCTGTCTTTGAGACTGATACCAGTCATTGTGAGTCATTCCAGGGAGGGTGCCTTGTCCAGAGAACACAAAGTCATCAGGGATGGCAGAAGCATCTAAAGCTAAGGATTCGGCAAGAATGGGGAGTTCTGGCTGCAAATAGTCAGCCAAAGTGGTCACAGAGTGGCGTTGACATAAAGCAGACAGCATGTCGCCAGAAACAGTTTTGCTTTCTCCATCCAAAACCCTTTGCTTCAGCTCTTCTATCCTCGCTTTCTCCTGCTTGAACTCCTCATCTTCTTCTGACGGACTCTGGGGTCTTCTGGACAACCCATCGGCATCTTGATTGCTGATCCCAGCCCTATACTTTATGGTGAATCTGTAGGTTGACAGAGCGGCTAACCAGCGATGTCCTGCTGCATCAAGCTTTGCTGTGGTCAACACATAAGTTAGGGGGTTATTGTCTGTTAAAACCTGAAATTCTGTTCCATAGAGGTAATCATGGAATTTCTCACAGATGGCCCATTTCAAGGCGAGGTACTCTTGCTTGTGGGCAGGATAGTTTTGTTCACTTCTGGATAGTCCTCTGCTGGCATAAGCTACAACCCTCAGCTTCCCATCGTGTTCCTGATAGAGCGCAGCACCGAGACCATCGCGGCTGGCATCAGTATGCAGGACGTAAGGAAGATTGGGATTGGCGAAGGCAAGAACAGGGGCCGAAGTCAGTTTATCTATGAGAGTTCTAAAAGCAACGTCACACTCTTCAGTCCACTCATTTCCAAAATGTAAGGTGGGATTGATGGAAGTCTTGACCCTGTCCTTCTTGTAAATCTTCCCTCTTTTCCTTGGAGCAACATAGCCAGCAGTTAGAGCATTCAATGGCTTTGCTATTTTAGAGTACCCTTCCACAAAACGTCGGTAATATCCAGCAAATCCTAGGAAGCATTTGAGCTCTTTTCTGTTGGTGGGTTGAGGCCATTCTCTCAAAGCAGAGACTTTGCTTGGATCTGTGTGGACTCCATTGGCATCAACAACATGGCCAAGGTATTTAACAGAAGTCTGGAAAAAATGGCATTTTTCAGGGGACAACTTTAGGCCATAGTCTTTGAGCCGGTTCAACACTTTCATCAATCTGGCCTCGTGCTCTTCTAGTGTGTCAGAGAAGACAATCAGGTCATCCAGAAATACTAGTACTTCATTGAGATGCAGGTCTCCAACACATTTCTCCATCAGTCTCTGAAAGGTGCTTGGTGCATTTGTCACACCTTGGGGCATACGATTAAACTCATAGAAGCCTAGAGGGCAGACAAAAGCGGTCTTGTGCTTATCTTCCTCTGCAACTTCTACTTGATAGTAGCCTGACTTCAGATCCATGACAGAAAACCATTTGGCTCCACTAAGAGCAGAGAAGGTGTCTTCGATGTTGGGGAGAGCATAGGCATCTTTGATCGTTCTCATGTTCAGCTTCCTGAAATCTATGCAGAGTCTTATTGCACCATTCTTCTTCTTGACAACTACAATGGGGGAAGCAAATGGAGACTCTGACTCGCGAATAATTCCAGCGTCTAGCAGCTCTCTTAGGTGTTGTTTGACAGCATCTCTGTCAGAGGGATGAATGGGTCTGGGTCGCTCTCTAAAAGGGGCCTCATCCTGGAGTCGGATGCGATGTTTTACTGCAGTTGTATGACCATGAGACAGGTCATCAACAGCAAACACCTCTGGCATGCTGTTCAGCTGGTGTGTGATCCGTTTTTTCCACTCTTCTGGAATGGGGGAATCTTCCAAATCAAAGTTGGTGGTGTTACTCTGAGACTGAGGGATGTCAGGCACAGTCATATTTTGGGATTCAGACGGCATCACATACTGTGCTACCATCATTTCAGCTATCACCTGCCTTGGATGCAGTGTGACACTACGATCAGTCACATTTCTGAGAATGACAGGAATCTTGTTTAAAGATCGAAGTGGAGTTTCTATCAAGGAATTTTCAACGAACACTCCACCAGGTAAGGAAACGGTTTCAGGGGATTCGACCACGAAAAGGGAACGTGGGAAATGTTTCTTCACTCTGACATCTCCAAAGACAGACACTTTTCTTCCTGGTGGAATGGTGACAGGATGGCGTCCATGCAACTTAACATGATTGGCTGAAATCTCTTCCTGATGACTTAGGGCAACATGCTGGAACAGCAAGATACAGTCACTATTGATATTGGGCCTTTGTAAGAATTCTCTTCCATGCTTTTCTATGCCACCTTCATATAATCTGTCAAGGACATTGGTTCCAATCAATAGGGGAATCTGAGTGTTAAAATGGCAATTTGGCACAATGAGAACTAATGAAGAGACCTGTTCAGCTACGCCAGTGATGCTGCTGGGGAAGGAGATGAGGGCTTGGATATAACCCTGGTAAGGAACATGTTGGCCACCTGCACCTTCTATCTGGAAAAGAGTCTGAATGGGCTGGATGGGGAGGAACGATAAGTGGTTCAAGTAGAATGTCTCTGAAATGGTTGTTACTTGGGAACCGGTGTCAAGGATTGATTCACATTCTATTCCTTCAATGGAGACAGATGCAGTGCAGCGTGGCCCTACAAGTTCACAGGGAAGGGATAGGCTATTTTGGTATCTTTGTCTGTATCTATTTTTTCTTGTCTGGGTTCTATTCATAATATCATTAATGGGTTTGGGACTGTTATGCTGGTACTTAGCTCCTGAACGTCCCGAAACAGGAGATGCTACTAGTTTAAAGGCATGGAGGTGAGGGTATGCGTATTCCTGTGAGCTTCACGTTTTTGTCTCAGCTTGGTGTTCTTTTGATGGACAAGAGCGGGGTTGGGGGCACTCACACAGTGGGCAGCAATGTGACCATCTCCACCACATTTAAAGCAGAACCATGGCTTGGGAAAACGACGCGTGTAAATTCGAGGTGTGGAGGCATTCATGACCATGCAGCTGGTTTCAATCTGAGTTCTGTTTGGCTGTGGTTCTTCCTTGATGGACAGGGTTGCAATTTGTTTCTTTAACTCAGCTACCTCATCGCGGAGTTTCTGTGTGTCTTCATTTTTGTTTTCGGCTGGGGCTTCGATTCCATAAACAGTGTGGGCATGCACTGAAGCTTTTGAGCTCCCTAGATGTTTCTTCATCCTATCTAGTTTAGCTGAACGACGGCCTTCTTCTGTCCTAAGCTGATGAAGCAATTCAGGAAATGAGGGTGGGCTATTTTTTTTCTGTTCAAGCTGAAGACCTAAAATCAACGAGTGGTCCCAGCATCCTCTGCAGAACTGTCTTATTAAGTGTTTTTCTGAATCTACAAGTGAAGCTCCCCCTCTAGAGATGACTTTAGTGAGGAGGGTCTGAAGTCTGAATAAATAATCAGATGGCTTCTCTCCAGAATTCTGGTTTGCACTCAAGAATGCAGCAAAAAGCTCTTCTCCATCTTCTACGACTCCAAAGGCTGATTCGATGTGGTTTACGTACGCAACAGGGTTTGCATTGACACCAAGTGGTTTCACCATGTCAGAAGCTGGACCAACCAAACTCTCTAGAACCTTTCTGATTTTTTGTGAATCGGTGACATAGTTGTCACTTAGAAGCAGCTCAACTTGAGTTCTCCAAGCTTCATAATCTACTTCCCCATTTGGCTTTGGAAGCCTACCTGAGAAGGTTCGAATTTTACTTGGGCTACTGTATGGTTGTGTTGACTCATTCTTAATAACATGTTCTACTACTACGTTCTGGATGCTCGGGGGATTAATGATGTCTTCTTCAAGGCTCATTGAATTACGCATGGATGAGTGTGTGGTTGGAGCACGGTGAATGTCAGATATAGATGGCCGTCTGTTACATTCTTGGGTCATGCTAGGCGTGTGCTCAACATCAATGCTAGGCTTAGTGTCTTGCATAGGGCTGTGTTCTGGTAAAGATGTGTTGTCAGTTTTCTGTGATGCTGTAGACCGAATGCGCCTCAGTCCATTTTCTAAGATGGAGGCATAGCCTGACATGGCACTACCACCAATAGCGCTGAGTTCTTCGAGATATTGCTGGGCTAAGTCTTTGCCTATTTCCTCTTGACATATTTGTCTAATTGTTCTGACATTCCATAGAGTAGTTGGATCAACAGGGCTAGGTATAAGGCCAAGGGTATCTGGGGTTATCCTGGTGATTGACTTTTCACACTCAAATTCTATTATTACCCTACCATTAGGTTGGTTGGGCTCATCCACAACTCTGATGCAGGATGAGATCTTCCCATGTTGTTCGAAGAAGCTTATTATCGTTTCGGCAGAGCTCATTTCATTGACACCTTCAACTAATAAGCAGTTTTGTCCATGGACTTTATACTGATTGCAAAGATCCATATTGACTGTGTTATTTTCAAAATAAAAAAATATATAATCAAGTATTTTATAGAGAGGTGTGGTCAGTGGGGTAGTATATGGCCTGAAACGCTAATTAACCAATCTCCTGGCTGGCTCGCCAACTTTCTGTAACCTGCACGACAGGGGAATGGGCCTATGCTTGCGCAGGGACAGTTTACAGTCTAATGTCTAAGTTCAGTGGAGATTGGTGTAGGTTTTTTTCTAGACCGGATTCTAGTACTCACCCCAAAGACAACACACACACTCGTGGGTATAGTTTACAATAAAAAAACCAATTTATTTCAACAGTTCAAAGTAAAGTTATTTCAATATCAATACTAAATTAGATGTGTTATATACACTACCGTTCAAAAGTTTGGGATCACCCAAACAATTTTGTGTTTTCCATGAAAAGTCACAGTTATTCACCACCATATGTTGTGAAATGAATAGAAAATAGAGTCAAGACATTGACAAGGTTAGAAATAATGATTTGTATTTGAAATAAGATTTTTTTTACATCAAACTTTGCTTTCGTCAAAGAATCCTCCATTTGCAGCAATTACAGCATTGCAGACCTTTGGCATTCTAGCTGTTAATTTGTTGAGGTAATCTGGAGAAATTGCACCCCACGCTTCCAGAAGCAGCTCCCACAAGTTGGATTGGTTGGATGGGCACTTCTTTGAGCAGATTGAGTTTCTGGAGCATCACATTTGTGGGGTCAATTAAACGCTCAAAATGGCCAGAAAAAGAGAACTTTCATCTGAAACTCGACAGTCTATTCTTGTTCTTAGAAATGAAGGCTATTCCATGCGAGAAATTGCTAAGAAATTGAAGATTTCCTACACCGGTGTGTACTACTCCCTTCAGAGGACAGCACAAACAGGCTCTAACCAGAGTAGAAAAAGAAGTGGGAGGCCGCGTTGCACAACTGAGCAAGAAGATAAGTACATTAGAGTCTCTAGTTTGAGAAACAGACGCCTCACAGGTCCCCAACTGGCATCTTCATTAAATAGTACCTGTTAGAGCCTGTTTGTGCTGTCCTCTGAAGGGAGTAGTACACACCGGTGTAGGAAATCTTCAATTTCTTAGCAATTTCTCGCATGGAATAGCCTTCATTTCTAAGAACAAGAATAGACTGTCGAGTTTCAGATGAAAGTTCTCTTTTTCTGGCCATTTTGAGCGTTTAATTGACCCCACAAATGTGATGCTCCAGAAACTCAATCTGCTCAAAGAAGTGCCCATCCAACCAATCCAACTTGTGGGAGCTGCTTCTGGAAGCGTGGGGTGCAATTTCTCCAGATTACCTCAACAAATTAACAGCTAGAATGCCAAAGGTCTGCAATGCTGTAATTGCTGCAAATGGAGGATTCTTTGACGAAAGCAAAGTTTGATGTAAAAAAAATCTTATTTCAAATACAAATCATTATTTCTAACCTTGTCAATGTCTTGACTCTATTTTCTATTCATTTCACAACATATGGTGGTGAATAAGTGTGACTTTTCATGGAAAACACAAAATTGTTTGGGTGATCCCAAACTTTTGAACGGTAGTGTATATATATATTTTACTCTATTATACTTTTTAAAAGTTCTTCCTAATATTCTATTTATTGTCTATATCTATCTATATTCTATTTTATACCCTTCTAATATATTACTTATGCAGCCATATTCTACACTAACAAATTAAAGAAAATAATCCAAAATAAAGTATGAGTGCACTCAAAGAAAATAATAAAGAAAAGAAAAGGGGGAATGATTCAGTCTTCCAATCTGTGCAAGGTGCAATGTCCAGATCCTACCACAATCACAGGGGCAAGTTAATGTAGAGGCGATGATGATGAATCCAAATCCAGGGCGATGATGGGGGCAATCCAAAGGGGGTATCCAAGGGTTCCAAAAGGGTGTCGCAAGGGGGGTTGTTCGGGGTACTAAAAAAAACAGTCAGGATTCCAGCAGCGTACAAAACACAAGAGAAAAGAGTCTTCCTTCTTCCTTCAACAGGAGATCATCTGTCAAGGAAGCTTCGTGGGAGGGATATTTTTTGTCGTAGTTCAAATGTCCTGTAGCTCAAATATCCATAGTTCAAATATCAATAATTCAGGTATCCATAGTCAAAGTTGTCCGTATTTCTAAATATCCATATTTCTCTTCTCTATTGTCGACGGTTGTTTGCATGGTTTAAACTCTGTAGCTCATGTGCCTCCTAGACGCTACTCGTGGAACTTACATACGTCACAGGGTACATGTAATCATGTGGGTTACACATTGTTTTTGTTTTTGCAAAAAAACTGAATGTAGTTTTTAAATTGTCTTTTCTAGCTCCTGATGAGAATCCTTCAAATGTTCAAGCTGCTGGTACAGAACCTACCAACTTGATTATCTCCTGGATGGTAAGTCATCACTGATGGTAAGGATGGACATCACTGGATGAGATATGGTGGCCTGAATGTAGTTGTGGCATCACTTTAAAGTTAATTTAGTGTGACTAAGCGTAGGTCTGATTCTTACCGAGAACAGACATAGAGGAGGCTGGTTCTGGGATACCCAAATGTACTGATGAGCCTTCTGGAAGTGTCATGGGCCTATTTATTAATTTGAATGTTCAATTTCTGCTGATACTTTTACCTAAACTGCTTTACAGTCAATCTACTTTATTTTGTCATTTGGTAGTCCCAAATTAGATTGTCGGAATACACAGCACCAGAAAAATTCAATTCAATTCAATGTATTGTCATTAAAAACAATGTGCAGGCACATGTTAAAAATGAGGGCTGTGGCTTCACAAAACAGTGCAAGACAGACACAGACAAACACAGCAAACACAGTATAAGATATACAAACATGAAGATCAAAAGCTAAGATAAGTTAAAAATGAGCAAGAGTACAAAATATTTAGAAATATCTACAGACATTCAGCGGGTGGCCAGGTTCAGGTGGGCAACAGCTTGTGGAAAGAAGCTGTTTTTGAGCCTGGTAGTGCGGGCTCTGAGGCACCTGTAACGCCTCTCAGAGCACAGGGGGGAGAAGAGTCCATGGTTGGGGTGGGTGGGATCTCTGCTGATGCTCAGACCCCTTCGCAGGCAGCGTTTGTGATAAATGTCTTTATGGCTGGGAGCTGGGTACCGGTGATATGCTAGGCCGCCTTGACGACCCGCTGCAGAGCGTTCTGGTCTACTGAGGTGCAGTTGCCGTACCACACTGAGATGCAGCTGGTCAGGATGCTCGCTATGGTGCAATGGTAGAAGTTGGTGAGAATTTTGGGGGATAGACAGGCGCTCCTCAGCCTCCTCAGGAAATGCAGGCATTGTTGGGCCTTTTTCACAAGGGCCTGGGTATTTAATGTCCAGGAAAGTTCCTCGCTGATGTGGACTTCAAGGAATTTAAAGCTGGAAACACGCTCCACTTTCACCCCATTGATGTGTATGGGGGAGTGCCTGAAGCTTCTAGACCTCCTGAAGTCCACAATCAGCTCCTTCGTCTTCTGCACATTAAGGACAAGATTGTTGGTAGTACACCATGGTGTGAGGGGCTGAATCTCGTCCCTGTAGGCCGTCTCGTCATTGTTGGTGATACGGCCAATGACTGTGGTGTCATCTGCAAACTTAACTATAACATTTGAAGGGTGAGTTGGCAGGCAGTCATGGGTACAGAGGGAGAAAAGGAGGGGGCTCAGAACACAGCCTTGAGGGGCACCTGTGCTGAGGGTCAGGGTGGAGGAGGTGTGGTCACCTAACCTAACAGACTGAGGTCTGTTGGTCAGGAAGTCCAGGGTCCAGTTACGGGGGGGGGGGGGGTTGAGGCCAAGGGAGAGGAGTTTGGTGGTTAGTTTTGCACTGCATTTCTTACATTTTCCTTACATTTTTCCGCTACAGTTCTTACCCTAGAAAAGTCAGAATATTTGGGCTTTTTTAAACAAAATCAGTCTTTGCTGTGCTCACAGAAGTTCCCTTCAGCCTGAGCTAACCATAATGACTTACTGAATAGAATACATAACAGAAGAGTTAAGTTTTTGCAAAAGTTTTGTTTGCAGTTTGGTTCAGTTTGAGTATGTTGGATATGTGGTGGTTACATACATGAACATAATTGTACTGATTTTACCTTCAAAGGAGGCTGTCAGGATTTCATGGTTATTTCAGTATATAGTTATTTCTACCTCACTATCCCACTATATAGTTATTTCAGTATATAGTTGGCACGGTCACCTCACAGCAAGAAGGTCCTGGGTTCGAACCCTGGGGTTGTCCAACTTTATGGGTCATCCCAGGTCGTCCTCTGTGTGGAGTTTGCATGTTCTCCCTGTGTCAGTGTGGGTTTCCTCCGGGTGCTCCAGTTTCCTCCCACAGTCTAAAAACATGTAGGTCAGGTGGATCGGACATTCAAAATTGTCCCTAGGTGTGAATGTGTGTGGGCCCTGTGGTGGACTGGTGGCCTGTCCAGGGTGTCCCCCCGCCTGCTGCCTAACGACTGCTGGGATAGGCCCCAGCATCCCACGACTCTTACGTAAGTAGGATAAGCAGCTTGGAAAATGGATGGATGGATGTTCTCTTAGGATGTGACTTTTCTCAGTCTTTTAATTGAAAGCCAAAGGGCGTTTATTGTCTACTATACCCATAACAGGGGCAGTGCAAGTACAGAGTTGTATATGTGAAATATAAAAACTCTGACTAAAGAACAACTTACTCTCCATCTGCACAGCCATTGAAGGGTCTTCAGTCCAATGGGCCTGGTCTGCAGTATAATGTCCAATGGAGGCAGAAGGATGTGGAACAGGAGTGGTTCGCTGAGATTGTGACCAACTCCTCCAAGTACATCGTGTCTGGGGTGCCTACCTTCATGCCCTTTGAGGTCAAAGTTCAAGCACTGAATGATTATGGCAGTGGCCCGGAGCCAGAAGTGGTGCTGGGTTACTCCGGGGAAGACTGTGAGTGAACTGTTGTAAAGAGTTGGCACATTATAGTTGACTTTTTTTCTTCTTTTTTTGGGGGGGGGGGTTTGTTCTGTAGCAAAAATTTTCATGTCTCTCACTCTTATCTCAAAAGTCAAAGAAACACAACTAGTACATTTGCCAGTTAATCTCTCACATGCACCAGACCCCTACACTGCGGAAGTCCTACAAAATCAGTGGCAATTTTGAGACTCAAAATGGGCATTTTGGAGATCCGCCAATGCACATCTATTGTAAAAACAATGTAAAATGTTCATATTTTGGTACTAGATAATACAATTTGCAGAGGCAACTGGTACGACTTATTGCAATAATTTCATTGAGTCCAAGGCTCAAGAAACGAAGCCAAAGAAAGTTATTTTCACTCCAATAATTTCTGTTCTAAAATTCAATTTACACTCTTAAGAGTCTGAACACCATTTCAGTAATGATTATGTTAAATGTGATACTTCATGAACAAAGGGGTTACCTTTCTGAAGAGAACATAATTCTGGTTATTTGATTTTTATTATGTTTCCCATTTCTATAATGCTCCCTAGATATAAAAATATTACGTTGCTTCAATGAAACGGCGTAAAATTAAGCCTTAAATGATTTTTTTTCCAGTTTTTTTTTTGTCCTTTCACCTGCCTCTCTCTCTTTCTCCCTCTCTCTCTCTTTCTGGCATGCAGTGCCATTGTCTGCCCCAGAGAGTGTGCAGGTCATGGTCCATAACAGCACCCTGGCAGAGGTGCACTGGGAACCTGTCCCCTCCTCCACAGTCAGGGGAAAATTACAGGGATACAAGGTACTGTTAATAATGTGGCTCTGACTATGTCTCTGACTTTGTTTAATTCAACTGTGTCACTGCACATCTTTTATTCATTCAAGATTTTGCATAAAACTGTGTTGTTGTCCACTTGTGCACCTGTGTTCATCTGGTGTTGTGGGTGTACGCACACAGTTATGCATTTGTGTGTGTGTGTGTGTGTGTGTGTGCATATTTATCAAGTAGCTTTGTTCAGATTTTTGCTCCATTTGGTGTCAGCCAGTCATGAGCGGGACCAGGCCAAGCAGACTATCCAAATGCAATGTATGTTAACCTTCGGCGTCCCACAGGTGTTCTACCAGCGCCAGCGCAGCCTGAATGAGCCAGAGGAACAGGAGGCTAAGGAGGAGCAGCAGGTTCTGATATTTAGCGGGAACCGCAGCGAGGGACGTTTACCAGGCCTCCAGCCCTACAGCATCTACAACCTCATCATCAAGGTCCTTAACAGCAAGGGGGAGGGCCCCCCCACCACCAACAACAACTTCAAGACCCCTGAGGGAGGTACGTATGACAGAGCGCCTATAAAGGTGGTTTAGAAATTGTTCATAAAAGAAATGTTATGGAAAATTTTTGCTTTTGTGTCCCAATATACTTATGGCTACACATTTAATGTGCTCTTAGACCTGCTGCTTTACCATGCTTTTGGATATTTGTAGTTGCTTAGGTGGAGCTGTTATAATTTCCAACAGTTATGCTACAGGCTTGCCTATTATCACATTGCCCACTCAATGTCAGTATACAGTAGATAATATTGAACACAGTCTTGTTTATATTTTTTTCAGTACAAGTCCCCTATTCCACTCAGATGTTGTGTCTGTGCTCTACAATGCTTTTTTTCTACTATGTGAATATGTGTTTATTATACTTAGTGGAGAAACTGGTTGATGCTGGTACTGATTTTCTTTTCAGTTCCAGAGCGTCCTTCCTTCCTGAAGGTCATCAACCATAATATGGACTCTCTCACCCTGGAGTGGGGACCGCCACTCAACAATAATGGGCGCCTTACTGGCTACACACTCAAATACCAACCAGGTAGGCCTTCCAAGATCTATGATGGCCATTACTAGTTAGCCTACCATGCAGTTTCAAATTAATCGGTGTACTTCTCTGTTCCCTCACTGAAATAGTGCTCTATTTTGCTTTATGTTTTGTACCAATTATTTTGGGAGGTACACAAACAGCATGCTAGTTGAGTAGCCAATTTGTCTTCTACACTGACAGCACCACGAAAGCTCAGCATCACATGTCCTTAGGGAACTGATATTCTATATCTATGTAACCATCTATTTATCTAGCTAGCTATTATGATTTTGACAGTGATATTCTCTCTCACCAGCCTCTTACTTCTTTCCCTTTTCCCTTTCTTTGTCTTCATTTATCTCATTACCCCAACTCATGTATTTTTTTCCTCCATTCTCTTTTTCTGCCCTCCTCTCCACCCTAATCCCGGTCTCTACAGTAAACAATACCAATGAGCTGGGACCTGTCGATGTCATGACCTTCGCAGCCAACGAGTCCTCCATTACCCTGATAAACCTAAAGTCCAGCACACTTTACAAGTTCAATCTAAACGCTCAGACAATCAAGGGCTTTGGCCCCAGCATCACAGAAGAGGCCTTCACAATCTTGGACACAAGTGAGTTCCATGGACATGTTCATGTCTCATTCACCAACATTATGATCCACCCACCACAAGTAAGGGGTTCAAAGATCAGTGCTCTGACATTAGGTGTGACCAACATTTCTGTGACCCTACAATGATCATCTGTGATAAAGGAGTGATGGTGGGCAAAGAGCATTTAGATAAATGGTAATGAAAGTATTTCATTTGTTTGATGACGAAAATTAGGAAATATAATTGTAGATACTTACTGTACTTGAAGCAGTTGGATGCAGTTGTTTCACCTGCCATTGAAGAAAGACAAAATGGTGGTGGTGATGTCACCGATCACATCAGCTGGTTTCTTACAGGGGCAGTTATCCCATAGTAACAGAGTGGACAGCAATTTCAGGGACACGTGCAAAATATTTAACATTATTATGAAAATAGAATATAAATCATCGAAATTACTTCTTCTATCAAAAAACTTGTTGAGGGCAATTAGAACATATAAAACGTATTTTGATTTTGTGTCATTTAACCACTTATTACACTCATTAAAGTTAGCAGAGCAATGTGTGGGACATGCTAATATCACCTACACCCAAACAAAGAAAATGGTATAAAATGAGGGAAACACATTTCAAGAGACTTATCATTTTACTGATATAGTATGTGTAAATGTTTGGCCATTCATAATAAAACCTCAGAATTTAATTATTTTGCAATATGTTCATGATGACTGTGTGATTCTGATGAGGACACGAAAGGCACTTTATAGTGATTTTCACCCAAATGATTGAGATAAGCAGCCCGTCTTGGCTGCAACCAAATTTCAATTCAAGGAAGCAAAGACAAAGCACTGTCGCTGCAGTCAGGTGTTTTTCACCTGATAGCAATGATACTGTGCTCTACATCTTATTGGTTTTGTAAAATGTATGCTGTTAAGGTTATGGGGGGGGGTTTGCAACCAAGCCAAAAACCACAACCGATCTCAACTCTCATGCCTTTCTCACTGAAGCTCTTACACGCCTTCTATGTGTCTTTCTCATTTTTCTCTTCTCTGAAGCTAATATTCAGCCCACTGTAGAAGCAGAAAAAGGTAAAAAAAAAAAGGTTTGCCACTGGAAAGGCCTGCATGTTATGCGTATAATAAGATATTAGCCGCTTGCCACCAGACAGATCATCCTCTAGTTTTGTCTCTGCATGGCCTCTCCCATCACGTGGTTAGCTTATCTGAAAGCTCCCCATTTGAACAAATGAGCTATAACTGTAGCAAGCTCCTGTGGTGTCTGCAAGCCACTGTTTGTGTGCTCTGCACGTATCCTGAGGGAATATGCTGTAACTAATGTAGAATATTAGTTTTGCTGTAGCGACAGTGTCAGACTGGTGTCGTCCTACAGAGTAAGATATACCGACATTAAAATCCCACAATGCATTTCATGCTTTCAGCCTTTACCATGTCCCCACTCTTGAATTCAAAAACGCCTAAAAAAAAAAAAAGGAATCATGCATGATACTCCCATCCTCAAGCATGCTCTGATTTCAGTCCAGCACTAACACATCAGATATTTCCATTCTTGTTTTATTCTGATGGCTCATATTTGAGCTGGCTAGAAAGTGTCTGAAACCAAATAATGTGCATGTCACAGGGCTGTGATGCAGAGCTGGCTCGCATAAATCAAATCTCTGGTACCTCCA
Organism: Lampris incognitus; assembly: GCF_029633865.1. Taxonomy (NCBI): domain Eukaryota; kingdom Metazoa; phylum Chordata; class Actinopteri; order Lampriformes; family Lampridae; genus Lampris; species Lampris incognitus. Next base: position 17,771,587 of record NC_079213.1, on the reverse strand, counting down.
TTCATTCTACTCAAATTATGGCAGCCTCTCCCACCGTAATGTCCCCTGTACCAGCTGTGGGCAGATTTGCGCAACCACACTCTCTAAAATCTCCCCCATCTTTATTGCTGTAAACTGGAGATATGAGTGCTCTTCCTTTTGCAGCAAAATAGTTGTTTCAGAATTTACAAGGCTCAGTGTTTTTGGTTTTTACTGATTTTCACCGAAAAATACCCAGATTTTTAAACTGATTTTCACCCGGATTTTATGTTTCCACGGATCCAAAAGTTGTTCCTGTTCATTTGAGGTTATGTAACAGTGTCCTCTTGTGGCAAGATTCGGCATGCTGGATGGTTTTGGAAAATAAAAACCGAAAACGCTGAGCCTTGAGAATTTAACCACACCACAATTTACACTTGTATTTATTTTGATAATAGATGCAGATCTCCTAAGTTTTACAGTGTTTTTGTACCCATGGAGAACTATCGGTATTTGAACCTGAGCTGGGCAGATGACAGATGAAACTCTGAATCATGGTGGAAGTGCACAAAACGGTCCAGGACCATGAAATATCGCAGTGTTTTGGTGCAGCATGCCGCTGCCGACTCCACTCTTTGTTTTGTAGTGTGTTGTGTTGTGGTGTGTATGTGTATTGTCTCACTCTTCTCTCATGTTCTTTCAGGCCCAACAGCCCCCTCACCCAACTTCCCCCATCACTCAGTCTATGTGCCCCCCCCCTTTCACAAGGGTACAAACACTCCCTGTGCCCCTCACCCCCGAACCTGCCCATGATCTTTACACCGTAAAACAAAATCTCCCTAAAACAAATGTAATTTGACCCACAATTGTAGTTTTCAAACTACAGTTGGTGCAAAACGAAGGCTAAGATGAAGTAAAACAAAAAACTCATCCGTTTCGAATGATCCAAGGATGTTTTTTTTTTTTTTTTTTCTGTGATCCAAGTGAAAATTTCCCAGTACTACCAGGTCCTTATTTCAAGATACTGAGACTCATTGAAGGCAAACTCTTGAAACAAGCTTATTTTTTCCCAGAAACAGGCATAATTTTTTCCTTTCATTAACTTCTCTTGTATAAGATTTTAAATGCCAATACTAGATTAAATACTTATAAATGGGGATATTTTGTTTTTTGGTGGGGTATTTATCTGCCTCAGCTACTGTTTCTGAGTGTGACTGATTCGGGACACTGTGTTGTGAAAAAAAACTCGTAATTCTTCAGATTCAGATTCAGACAACTTTATTTATCCCAGAAGGGCAATTCAGTTCCACAATCTACCCACACCACACACAAACTCACAGATAAGTGGCAATTTGTTGCTACTTGTCGCCAAAAGAGGCGAATTGTTCTTTAGCTTGTGTCTCGTAGATGGGATGTTAATGGAAGTCACCACCCGAGTCGCTTTAGGTTGTGGCTTGAAGATTTATCTTCTCTGTCAAACCCTTTAAATAAGGAACCAAAGAGAAACCTTTCTATTTTATCAGTTTTGGCCTGTTAAACGACTAATGTTAGCCTGCGAGTCAACTCTTGCATGGTTATGTGTCAGTTGTTAAGCTAACATTGGCATTACATTTTGGCAGTTTTTCTTATTTCCTATGATGGGGGTGACAAACGATTCCCACGTCCCGAGGACCAATCTGCAATGCTGGAAGTTGGCACACCCCGGTCCCCGCCTTTGCCTGCCGCCCGGCTTGCATTGCACCCTACCCCAATGCTCATCCCCACATGTGGTGGGTCCACAGGGTGGTGGCTCCATGTTGTTTTTTCAGGCTGGGCCTGACCGGGCCCCATGGGCCAACGCCCAGCCACCAGAGGCTCATCGGCAAGCTCCCTTCCCAGGTCTGGCTCCAGGAGGGGGCCCCAGTTTCCCTTTTCCGGGCGAGGTCCTGTAACTCTGCTGGTGTAAATTCATTGGGTTTTTTGGGAATCGCTCTTAGTCTGGCCCCTCCCCTGGGACCAATTTGCCTTGGGAAACCCTACCAGGGGCTATTGCCCCCGACAACACAGCTCTCAGGATCACCGGGACACACAAACCCCTCCACCACGTTAAGGTGACGATTCTTGGAGGATTCCCCAGACATCAGCACGCAGAGATCAGCCCTAACACTGCCTTCTGGCAGTATTTAAAAAAAAACAAAAACCAAAAAAAAACATGTCATGAAGACATTTCAAAGTTTTTGCAAATTTGCAATTCACTCTGTTATTTACACTATGCATTGTACATGAATTGTTTATTATCTTTGTTTAGGATTGGAATCCATATTGGTGAAAATATGTGGTCATGAATGTCGGCTATACATTTTTTCCCCAAAACTTTATTTGTCGTCCTCTCTGTGCGCAGTGCGTCCCATAGGCCCGGCGTTTGGCACAGTCAACACCTCTGTGGCTGAGGACGGGGCAGTAATCAGTTGGGAGTACTATGGACACCATAAGAGTGTATTTGTGGAATATATTGTAGAGAACAGTAAGACTTTAATTTATATTTGCATTCATGCTGTGTTGTACCCATTACTGTTAGATCAATATGCACACTTGCGATGGTGTTAAGTTTATTGTCACCTTAGGGTTGCCCGGGTAGCGTAGCAGTCTATTCCGTTGCCTACCAACACGGGGATCGCCGGATCGAATCCCCGTGTTACCTCCGGCTTGATCGGGCGTCTCTGCAGACACAATTGGCCATGTCTGCAGGTGGGAAGCCGGATTGTGGGTGTGTGTCCTGGTTGCTGCACTAGCGCCTCCTCTGCTCAGTCGGGGCACCTGTTCGGGGGGGGGGACTGGAATTGGGGGGGAATGGTGTGATCCTCCCACACGCTGCGTCCCCCTGGTGAAACTCCTCACTGTCAGGTGAAACGGAGCGGCTGGCGACTCCACATGTAACGGAGGAGGCATGTGGTAGTCTGCAGCCCTCCCCGGATCGGCAGAGGGGGTGGAGCAGCAACCGTGATGGCTCAGAAGAGTAGAGTAATTGGCCGGATACAATTGGGGAGAAAAAGGGGGGAGAAAAAAGTTTATTGTCACCTTAATTATCCTGTGTGTCTTAAAATTCTTGATGTTAATTGGTAACCAGTAAAACCAGCATTCATTATACCCTAAACTAGTTATTGATCCAGTTCATCCTTTGTCCCGAAACTGATCCCTCTTTTTTCCACAACCCGTTCCAGGTAAAGAGGAGTGGAAAAAGGAGTTGGTAAATGGTTCACACTCGCATATGATAAAGGGTTTAAAGCCGGGGACGTCCTATAGGGTGCGTGTGGTAGCTAGGGACCAGGCTGACTCGGCAGTGCACAGCACCAAGGAGCTGTTGGTTACGGTGCCAGGTGAGGTGGCATGCCTCACGGTAGATGGACCTTGTATTTTTGTTTTTTGTGTGCCTGCATCACCTTACCATCCTCCATGATACTACCCCATAATTAAAAAAAAACTCCAGCACATGACTGTGAATTCGTAACCCAACGGCTGTGTAGTGTTTAAGCATGTTGCCATCCCAGTTGGTCTCATCCATGTCAAGTAAGAAGACATTCCTAAACGCTCCGTCTGTACCCAGTGGTATTCTTTTGTTCACATGTAGTAGTACTGAAGGAGCCATCATTGCATGTTAACCCATATTTTTTGTAGGTTTGCTCAGAGCTTGTGGTCTTTCCAGAGCTTTACATTTAACTTCCCTGTTTAGCTTTTGTTTTCGTCTCTTTTCACGGGGTCCTCCCTATGTTCCCCGGGTCCTATAGTCCCCGGGTCCTATGTTCCCCGCTTTGTATGAGACCGGGGAATATCGGACCTTTTTGTATACAGAGGGCCCTATATTCCCCACTTTTCCCCAAAAGGGTCCTATGTTCCCCGTTTTGTATGTGCAGGGGAACATAGGACCTTTCTTTATAAAAAGGGTCCTATGTTCCCCTAGGGCACCCGGGGAACATAGGACCCTTTTTATAAAGAAAGGTCCTATGTTCCCCGGTCAGCAGGTTTGACGCTGTTTGGCACAAAAAGTGCATTTTCAATAATGCATTATTTAAGGCAGATTATTAAGAGGACAATGAATCATACGATTTCTATTTTTATATCACAAAAACGAATTCACAAAGTCCAGGTTGGCTAAAGTATGTGGAAACTTTAGACACCACCAATTTCAATTTATTAGGCTATAGCTTACATTTGGGCGCATAACCCACCGCGGTAGTTCTCTGATATTTATGCGCGAAATGTGTCACTTACCGAGGAAAATGCGCCTCGCCGAGTAGGTGAGCTGGCTCGTCTGTGTCTGAATGTAATATAGTAAGCCTATGTTCCTTGAGCAACTGTACCCGGGCATAGCTCAGTCGGTAGAGCTCTCGCCTATGGATCGCAAGGTTGTGAGTTCGATCCCGGGTGCCGCCAACTCAGCGTATGAGTAGCACATTTTGCGAGAAGTGCTGGGAGCTGAGGATAGGTGTTGTGTTCCGTCCTCAGCAGTCCATCTCCCAGAGGTCTAGCGCATTGTACCAGGGATAGACTCCTGCAAAAGCTGGCTGATACCGACAAGAGGCCAATTCCGACCCACTTCTTCTATGTTCCCTAGAAAGCCGTCGTTCCCATTATAACCACACCAGCTTATTGGGAAAAGCATCTGACAGATATTAGATAGAAACCATCTGCTCAGTAAGGCCCTTTAAGCGTCATAATTGTAATGATAATAATAATAACATAATAATAATAACAATAATTGTCATGTACCGGTTCTGCATGTAAGGGCACCCGTATGTATGTGACGTCACCTGTTGACGTGGGGAGAAGCGCGAGGAATATTGTTCGGGCAGTCTTGCAATACGGTGGAATAAAGCAAGCCACGTTAGGCATTGTGTAATAACGGTGTGCCTGATCATTTATAATCAATGACACCTAAATAAGCATATAGGTGGGAATAACGGATCAGAACAATAATAATGATAATAATAATAGCGTAATAATAATGATGATGATGATGATAATAATAATAATAATAATAAGGATAATAATAACAATATAGCCTTATATTAGAAATGCTAAAAATCGGATAATTGAAATATTTATAATTATAAAGTAGGCTAATATAGCATGGTAATAACAATAAAATAATAACAATATCTGCCTGGTCTCTTAAGATTCTAAGATGCTGTATGCTACAGAAATAACGGGACATGGGCCTAGGCTAATGAATACGCCTTTTTGACAAAATATGAATGAAAGGCTAATCAACAACGCTAAAGCTGAATCACAAAACACATATTGCTCGAAAAATAATTTATAAATAGCCAAATGCACACATGATTTCGAGTGGAAATATTTAAGACTTGTCGTGGATGTGTGGTCATCTGCACGCAAGTTTCCTGGCGTTCTAAACCACATGATCAAAATTCACCAATGTCTAAACCGCCCGCCAACTTGCAACAATTTGCAACAATCGGTTGTTATCGGTGATAACTCGTGGACTCACTGTCATGTGCTTACTAGCCTACAAGAAGACAAACAATGGCGATAGTTATGGATGGTGATCGAGGGGGCAAAGTGTTGGTACATGAGAACTTCAAATATCAGAAGCACCGCACCAATCAAGACACCATTAGATGGAGGTGCTGGAGGTGGAACTGTAGAGTGCCACTGATCACAAATAGATTTGAAGTGGAGGACGTGGATGCTAACATTATTGTGCACGATGTTGGGGAACACGTGCATCCCCCTGACGGAGAAATGGTGCACCGTGCAGAATTCCGACAGGGGGTGATTGCAGAAGTTGCGAGGGAGCCAACAGTCCCAATCAGAAGGATCTATAATGCGCAAAGGGTCCTGCAGCGTCGGCAATGTCAAATCCAGGGTTTTAGCCCCTCTTTGTTGAGTAGCCTAATGGACTAGGACTACTCATTTTGATTTTTTGAAGAAGAAAAAAGCCTTAACGTTAGGCTAGTTAGGCCTTGGAGATTTTTGTTTTAGACCATGCCTTTTCTGGGGGGCTTCTGCCATAGACCAACCCTTTTTCAGCCAAGCTTTTACTAGAAGCATTTTGTTATTAATAGCCTATTATCAGCATTACTATTGATAGTATTGTGCCTGTAATTGTTATTTGTTATTAGGCCTCTTTTATAATTAGGCTATTATTATTATTATCATTATTAGGCTGTTATTATTATTATTATTATTATTATGTATTATTTCTTATTATTATTATTGGTATTATTACTATTACTATTACTATTATTATTATTATTATTATTATTATTATTAAAGAAGAACATCAAAGGATGTAAGGTAGCACTCATCAAATGAAAAAAAAAGACACAATTCTCTATTTTACCATTTCATTGTTTGGCATCAGTCATTAACTTGGCCGGGTGGTCTTCTTCAGAAACCTTAATGACTGATGCCAAACAATAAAATGGTGAAATAGAGGACTGCCTATGTTATTTTTTTACCATTTGGTGAGTGTTACCTTACATCCTTTGATGTTCGTCTTTGATTCATGTTTTTGGTTTAGCACCTCCACAAGCCTTTAGTTTTTTGAGAAGCACATATTATTATTATTGGGCAATTAGCCTATTGTGTAAGGTAGGCGGCCCCCGTTGATGGATACTTTGTGCTGGTCCTAAATTTCAAGTCCTGGTCTAAGTTCTCTGCCTAAAAAGTTCATCATTAAAGTCTTTTTGAAAGAAAGTCTGCCAAGTGATTTAATATGGAAAACGAACTGCAAAGTAACAAGAAAGTGGCTGAAGTGTCCAGTGCTGTGCAAATTGAACTTTGAGCGAAGGTGGAAATGGCTAGGTTATACTGGTAGGCGGGCCTACTGCAAGACAAACTTGCGTTGGTTGCCGACTGTCCATGCTGAGCCGGAGAGCCAACTAACTAGGCCTACTGCAGTAAATATTGGTAAGAAATAACAATAAAGCAAATTACAGCCTCCTCTATAGGCCGAATTTGGATACACACTCAAGGTGGCCTGCGATATACAACAGCCAACAATGGTAATACGGCCTAATTTAATCAGCGGAGGAATAGATTATCGTAGCCTACATCTCAGCCTTGACCCCAGTTTTTATTATTTTGGACCCGTTAAGGAAATAATTTGCAAAAAGGGTTCTAAGTTCCCCGGTTTGTTCCTCGATTGGCAATAGCGGGGAATATAGGACCCTTTATTTGGAAAAAGGTCCTATGTTCCCCTGGAAACAGCGGGGAATATAGGACCCTTTTTCCAAAAGAGGGTCCTATGTTCCCCGGTGTCTATTGCAACGGGGATTATAGGACCTTTTTAGGGGAAAACGGGGAATATGGGACCCTTTTTTTTCGAAAGGGTCCTATGTTCCCCGATCGGGGAACATAGGACCCGGGGAATATAGGACCCGGGGACTATAGGCACGGCCCCCTTTTCACCGGTGTTCCTCAGCATGACCCCCCCAGAGGATTCATTTGGAGCAACTTAAAATTAGACTTGCAAACCTTCACATTGTATTTCTCTTGTCTCCTTTCATCTCACCTTTATCTCTTTCCCACCTTCTCTCTCCACCTGTCTATGACTTCATCTTTCTGACCCATAACTTCTCTCTCTCTCTCTCTCTCTCTCTCTCTCTCTCTCTCTTTGCAGCTGTGGCCAGCCGGCAGGTTGACATCGCCACCCAGGGCTGGTTTATCGGCCTGATGTGTGCAATCGCTCTTCTTATCCTGGTCCTTCTCATAGTCTGCTTCATCAAGAGGAACAAAGGTGGAAAATACCCAGGTGACACATGCACACACACAGATGCAGATGCACACACAGACTCACGCACAGATACTCATACACAAACACACGTGCACACAAAAACATACATATACATACATTCATACACACACATGCACACTTCTTCATATGGGGTGACAATTCTTCATTATCTACAGTGAAAGAGAAAGAGGACGCTCACCAAGACCCAGAGATCCAGCCAATGAAAGAGGATGATGGGACTTTTGGAGAATACAGGTGAGACAGTACAGCATATTTGATAAGCAGGGAAAAAAAATTAAATCAACCCTAAATATGCAATTTTAATAGTTGTGTTTTCCAGACCTGAAAAGGTGAACCTTTTTTTTTTCAAATATCATGGATTTTTTTTTAAATTTTCTTCCAGATGTGAATTGCTAGTTGGAAAAAAAAAGCCAGTTATTGTAACCTAAACAATAAAATTTCCATTTCAAGTTCATAGTCATGGTCACGGTGTTTCCAAAACAGGGGTTTAGCTGTTCAAATTAGCCACCGAACGGCAATGACACATGTAGGGAGATGTCAGGGAGATATGATTGGATGAGTTAATGGGAGTTTTAGATCGGACCACAATGTTAAACCTCTTCTTTACATCTGCCTACACCAAGTGTTGTGGTTTCACTGTTTGGCTGTAGAACATTTAACCAGGCTGAGGAGAAACGTGCCCCTTTGGCCCCATTCCCAAACAATGGGTCGAGGCAAGACGGAATATATATATAAATATATATCTTTTGTTTTTATCCCCCCCCCCCTTTCTCCCCAATTGTATCGGGCCAATTACCCCACTCTTCCGAGCTGTCCCGGTCGCTGCTCCACCCCCTCTGCCGATTGGGGGAGGGCTGCAGTCTACCACATGCCTCCTCCGATACACGTGGAGTCACCAGCCGCTTCTTTTCACCTGACAGTGAGGAGTTTCACCAGGGGGGGCATAGCGTGTGGGAGGATCACGTTACTCCCCCCAGTCCCCCCCCGAACAGGCGCCCTGACCGACCAGAGGAGGCGCTAGTGCAGTGACCAGGACACATACCCACATCCGGCTCCCCACCCGCAGACATGGCCAGTTGTGTCTGTAGGGACGCCCGACCAAGCCGGAGGTAACACGGGGATTCGAACCGGTGATCCCCGTGTTGGTAGGCAAGGGAATAGACCACCACCCCACCCGGACGTTGGCAAGACAGAATCTACATTTGTGTTGACCCTTATATGTTAAGCAGAAAAATCAAATTTTGCTGAAGTTTATCAAAAAAAATTTTTTTTTCGCAATTTGAGGAGCTTATGATGAGCTCTGATGAGCTCTTATTGATTTCATGTGTGGTAATGCTCAGGTACAACTCAATTTTAGGTTCGTTGAGAAGCATGTCTCATCAGAGTTGAAGTCATCTGTTAAGATGGATGGATGTTTTTACTGGGTTTTCAAGTAAATGTATTTTAAGTAGATTTACATTCACAAAGCTTTCCATCTCGTTTGACATATGCATGCAAACAGGTTTTGCACGTGGGACGAAACAACTGGCGCCACAATATAAAGTTCTATTGTCGTGCATTGAAAGTGAACGTTTTTGTCTTTTCAATGCCTGCCCGTCTTGAAAAAGCAGAGTAGAAACCTCAACGTGTCTCATCAATGGCTTTCCATGTGTCCTTCCATTTTAAATTTTTTTCTGTCTCTTGGGGGGGATTTAGGTCCATGGAAAGGTAAGACAGGATGTGCTAGACCAGCATGCAATACTACACAACCTATAAAATGTCAAAGCTATAGGTTGGTGTGCGTTGTATCATGCAACTAAAATGCAAGCGAGACATTGGAAATAAGGCCAACCAACTGACTGAGTACACTGTATGCCGTTATAGTCTTCACTGTAATAGCGTCAACACCATAACCGCAACTTCAACATTAACAGATACTAAAATTAAGCCGTCCTACTTGCACACTAGAGTCCTGCTTCCTTCATTTTGCTTCAGTTTTTTGTTCTGGGTGACTAAATAAATGCATTGTCCTTGCAAATTCAGTTAAAATGCATCGTCCTGACTTTAGCGCTTTATTACTATAGAATAGAAAAACACTGTACCAAAGGGAAAAACAAGCGGATGGTAAACAGCAGATGTTAACAAAACGTATTTAATTTTGTTTAGAAGGAGCGTAGCAGGCCTCGTCTGGGAAATGAGTCTGACAATCAATAACATGTGCATTTTGTAAAGTTTGTACCCCCCCAATCAATGCATGTAAATTAATAGCACATTAACTGCCCTTCTCGTGATAATGTTGGTACTGAATAGTAAATTATACATGTAAAAAAATTATGTGGCAGTGGTCATCAACCCTGGTTCTATGACACGTTTGGTTAAAAAAACCTTAGCATTTCTACGCCATACCAGAGTTAGTAGAACTACTTCATGAGATATTCCCATTGCATAAGTACCATGCAGTACCCATAATACCGGGCTCCTATGGTTATGGGACAGTACTTTGTATGCATTGCTTGTTTCTACCAAATATTATGACATCCCCTCCAGCACCATTTAAGCCAGTATCTGAGGTATGCGGGTGTCTTATTGGACAAGCATGCTTGCATACTTTATCATAACTGAGCAATACACTGAACTACAGCAGGAAAATGCTAATGCTGTGTTCATATAAGCGTCTACCCCGTACTGTATGTGGCCCCCAAGGTTTCTGACCACTGTGAATGTCAGACAAGTACAACAAATGACTTCCACCTCTTCAATAAACACTCTCCCTTCCATTCCCCTCCTCAATAGTGACACGGAGGATCACAAGCCACTAAAGGGCAGCCGGACGCCATCCAATGGGACGGTGCGCAGGGACGAGAGTGACGACAGCCTGGTGGACTATGGGGAGGGCGGGGACGGACAGTTCAACGAGGACGGCTCCTTCATTGGCCAGTACAGCGGCAAGAAGGAGAAAGATACACACGAGGGCAACGAGAGCTCTGAGGCGCCGTCGCCCGTCAATGCCATGAACTCCTTCATCTAATGGAGAGGGAGGTCCGTGAGGCAATGATGCTTCCGGCCAGAATCCATCGCTGTGGTCACTCGCTGTCACCCCGGCAAAACTAACTGGCAACCTTCACTGTGGTGACAGCTGCCACGGTGACAGTCACTTCGTACCCCCTCCATCACCACCACCCCCTACCCCGCTTCACCACCCCATTTTTTCATGGTGGCTGTCACTTAAGGGGCCATTGCCGTGGTAGCTGTAACCTTGGCATCCATCGCTGTGGCTACCTGTCACCGAGGCTGCTGACGTGCCCTCATGTCCACGCTCACTGTCCTGACCCCACCAACCAGTCCTTCTAGCCCTATCACACTTTGACCTCCTGTGATCATCACGCACGCACACAAACACACGACTCTACGTGACCAAGGCGACATGAACCCCCCCCCATGACTATTTAAAGAAGAGGCAGAACGAGGGATGTAAAGACTTTCAGAGACAGAAAGAGAAAGACATAAGAAAGCAATACGGAAAAGCAGGAGGAATGTACCAGAGGTGAAGTCACAGAGATGGAGTGGCCCTGTGTGTGTATGCGTGTGTTTATGTGTGTGTGTGTGGGTGTGTGTGTGTGTCAGTGCCATTTGATCTCTTTGGTAAACATCTATACAATATTAAATGTGATATATCTGAGTATATATTTTATCCAAATACATGACCCTCATGCAGGAAAATGTACATTGAGTTGTATGGCACCCCTGATCCGTCAGCATCTGCATGGAATTTGTCATGATCTTATTAAGCATACTAGCACATACAGAGTAGCAACTCGCGTTCATTGTTGCAGAGGTCAGCTGTGTGATGAGGCTGTACGCAGTGCATGCCTATCAACTGGTTATGGCTTTTATCGTTTTACTTTCAATCGTCAAGTGTTACACAGGATATTGTTGAAGCACGTAAAAAATGGTGGTAATGTCTTTTTGGACATTGCTGTGAAGTGTGTGACTCAAAATTGAAGATAGCATAACACAGCTTTTTTTAAGACGGATGATTAGCTGTTTGTACATATATATACTGTAAAGGATGAAAAAGAGAGCTATAATGACTACCGGCGGACAGGGATGTGCATTTTAATGTATGGACCCCCAGCTAACACTTTGAACTCATTGCTCTGTCCTTCCTTACCACACCAGCCAGCCAGAAATTACCCTCTGACACACAGACCTGTGACTGCCTTGAGTTTTCTCAAGCTTGCTCTTCGTTTGTATAGTTTGCATTTGTTTTTCCTCAAGCTATTTATTTCTACACACCAGACTCCTGCTTTTTGTTGCTGCACGCTAAAAAAAAAACACAGGTAGGAATCTTCCAGTGTCATGCCCTTATTAGTACTTTCACCATCGGAGCATGACCACTTTGCAAGTATTTCCCCTCCGTTCAGATATTGATTGAAGGATGGCCAACTTGTTAATTGCCTCCAGAAAGGTTTTCTAGGGGCCTTTGTTAGAGATCGGTAACCCGGATCCATACAATTCCCTCTTTATATACAGGGAAGACCTGGCTTCGGTGTAGAACTCTCAGTCCATAGGTGTGTACAGAATACCTGTACCACTTTCTGCGAACCAGAGCTATGAAAATTAGTATAAAAAAAACCCCATATCATTGCTGCTTCAGCGTTCATCTACAAGCACATGTTAGCTAAAGCCCGTGTTCAAAAGTGTGCTCGCAAATAATTTTTGTGAAGCATCTGTGTAGACTTTTTACCTTCACAGTTTGAAGAGAACGGGGAGGTATCAAAAATGATGCTAATGGACAAATGGTGTCCAAAGGTACGATCGACGGTCAACGTTTGATCCCAAAACACTAATGACCTCTCACCGCGTGCCGGCGCGGACCCTGCTGACATCCACCAAATGTGTTGTGGTGAAGACAAATCTTCAGCTAGTGAATGAAATGACCCGGCTGATAATCCTGTTATTGACCCATGATCATCTTATAATAAAACCATTACATCTCAGTCAAATATAAAACCCTGGCAAAGGTTTAGGATGTGGAACTGTGAGCATGCCGAGTGGTACTTGTGGCGCAAATTTGCATCGTACAGATTCTTTAAAGCCTCGCACCATGTTGTCACCATCTCACTTTGCGTGATCTCAATACTCATACGCCACTCAGTCCAAGGGTGAGCTGCACACCAGCAGCGATCAATTACTGCCAACCTACTCACCAGATAACTGCCAAAAGAAACTGGACTCACGCTATAGCGGCACAGCCGAAGGGGCGGGGCTTACCGTTGGCACGTAAAGAGCTAAAATGAAGGGGTCGGAATACTGCGGGGTGACACTGAATGTCGGAAGGAGTTGTTTTTAGTCTATCCGTGTGAATGAAAATGTTGCTGGTTTCATTGAAATTGCAAAAAGGTAACGTGTACTGGTGATTAGGTTTATGCATTTAACCCTATATCTGTCTTTGGTGTCATGTTTTGCTCTAACTCGAAACGCAACAGAGAAGTGTGTACACCGAGCACTTGCCGAGTTTTATATATAAACGAATGGGACGTGTGTGATTGCATGTATATGTGAGTGTGTTCTTACGTGTGCGTGTGTGTGTGCATGTGTGCGTCCCTTACAAAAAAGTACCACGGTGGTCTAGTGGTAGGGGGCCATATCTGGGCCGTCACTGTCAAGATAATCCACCACAGTACAGTCACGGTATAAATCACATCATTGCACTTATAAGGATACCTTGGTGTAATCAAACTTTAAACCACGCTGTTGCGTTATACTGGTAGTCCGCTGACGTAATGACGCAAACGTTGTACTTTTTTGTAACGTCTGTGCGATACATGCATTCGACAGTGTTGTGAGTGTGCGTGGCGTGTCTTGTTGCTTTTTCTTTCCATGGACGGCAGCATAACAGTGCTGCTGCAGCAGTCTATCACAGCAGGAAGGACCAGTTGGTTATCTCATCAGATGAAGGGATATTGGACTCAGTCTCAAAAGGGTCCAGGTTTCCATAACTTGCATCAAGTTTTTAGTTCGCAGTGCGTCTGCCCTCCGTGTGTAGATATTTTCACTGTACTTTGTAAATGGCTTGCGTTGGGTGTAGAAGCGGGGAGGTCAGAGGGTCAAAGAGCGCTGTCAAAGTAATGGAGTTAGACCTCACTGAGCCCTGCAGCATTATAAAAGGGGGATTTTTCTTCTTTTCTTTTTACAGAACGGAGTTGTGTGTGTGTGTGTGTGTGTGCGTGTGCGTGTGCGTGTGTGTGTGTGTGTGTGTGTGTGTGTGTGTGTGTGTGTGTGTGTGTGTGTGTGTGTGTGACATGACACTATTTACGGTTTTCACTTTTTCGGTTGCTGTGATTTTTTTTCTTCTCCTTTTCTCTTGTTCTTTTTATGAACTTGTCAGGTAACTTTGCTAGCTCAAATGTTTATTGGGTAACAAAGGAGATTATTTAACTTGTGCGTGAGCTCTCGTGACACCTGTAACGTGTCTGTCTCTGACAAGTCATGCACCGTTTCTGTATTTAAACAAAGCCCGTTCTTAAACAGGATGCATTTTAAACACAGCCATGCATCTAGGCTGGGACTCTGCAGCGGGGGGGGGGGGGTGTTATCTTTGCAGCGCAACACATGTTGAAGACAATCGTCTCGCCACGATGACACCACTATCAACCTATGTTGTGTCGAAAAGCATCGCTGTTTCTTGTCCCAAACTAGAGGCACGGATGGTCTGGAATGCACGCATCTTTGTCTTTCTTTTTTTTTTAAACAGCGCGGACTTGAGGAAAACAAAAAAAAAATGGACAAACATGTACGTCTACAGAGCAAACAGAAGGATGGACAAACGGACAGATGTATGGACAGGCAAACAGACTGACACACTGAAGTGTGATTACCCTGGAAATGGTGTTTTAGTGACTGGTGAATATAGGATAATAATATATGAATTATATAGTATGACATTCTGGTTAATGTTGAAACTACATGAGAAGCATGGAAGGCTGTCAAAACGGTTTAAGATATGATATTGCGAAATATTTTGTATTTTAAATGAAGTAAAAAAAATCAAATAAATGTTGATTTCAGTATTTCAATGCAGGGCGTTTTTCTTGTTTTCAGTCAAATTGTAAATAATACAAAATGTGCTCAAGATAGAAGCCCATGATGCCACCCAACTGACACTGAAGTTAAAACGTCTTTGTTTGACAACCGTCGAATTAATTTTAGATTTTTCTTGACTACCAAGCCATTTACGAGCATATTCATACATACATCAACACAAATAAAAAAGGGTCGACAATTACAATTGCTTTATATCACAATGCATGCACTGACAATCAGATGTCGCACATAAATCTGGACCGAAGCAGTGAGTTCATATAGACACTGTTTTTAGTGTCAACTAGTTCATCACCTGTCCGTACAGAGAAACGAGCCAATTAAGTGTTTTCAATGGAGGGAAATGGAACAAAAATACGCAGCAATTCATTCTAGAATATAACTCAACCATACAAAAATTATTTGTGCGGTCTCATAAATAGGTAATGCAGTTTAAGGCACAAATAAGAGTGGTGTTTCGAAATAAGACGAACTTGGTTATTTATTGTGAATTATTTCACCCACAAAAAGTTAAGATTCAAACCTTGGATCAGTTGCACCCTACTTTCCATGTGTGTGTTGGGATATCAGTCTTTAGAGGCTTTGCAGGATTTAGGCCACCACAACCAAGCTCTGAGGGATGATTCTTCCTCTCATAGCTTTCTATTTTAACAAAATACATCCAGAGGAAACGTTTGACTAGCTGTCCTAGATAACTATGCGCTTGTGGTGACCCACATCTATCGAGAGATATATAGATGTTGTTTTCTAACTCCACATTGGTGACCCCGACGTGATCGAACTACTAATACGCGTATGTCTGACAACGAAGACGCCGGGAATAATGCTGCCGCGGTACCCGCTCCCGACGCCGGTGCTAACAACATGGCTATTGCTAACGCTAGCATTTACGCCGCTACTGTGAAGCTACCCGACTTTTGGCAGCATAATCCACGGCCGTGGTTTCAACATGTGGAAGCCCAATTCCAGCTGAGAGGGATAACGCAGGATGCAACGCAGTACTTCCACGTAGTGGCGGCGTTAGACGCATCGACAACGGCGCGAGCAGTGACACTACTGGAAGCTCCGCCAGCTGCTGGCAAGTACGATGCTATAAAGACATTCCTCCTGAAACTATCTGAACTGTCGGAGCTGGAGAAGGCAGACCGTTTACTCTCCCTGAATGGCCTCGGCGACGGCAAACCGTCTGAGTTAATGGAAAAAAATGCTGTCTGTGCTGGGATCGGCTGATCCGGCCTTTCTTTTCACGCACATTTTTCTGAGGCAGCTCCCCGCACCTGTACGCACAGCACTGGCCAGTTCTCCTCTCGCCGCCTCCAAGGACTACCGTTCTCTGGCTGCTGAAGCAGACAGGGTTTTCCTGGCCAACCGGCAACAGTTTGTGCATGCCCTGCTACCCCACCAGACCGCCTCACCACCACCTGTGTACGACTATATGGACACCGCGGCTGCGGTGACAGCCCGCCGCCAACCTGACGACGGGCTCTGTTATTACCATGCCAGGTTTGGGGCAAAAGCAAAACAGTGTCGCAAACCCTGCAGTTACAGGGTTCAGGGAAACGCCAAGGCCGGCGCTCGTTAACGGCTATGGGCGCCGGCCGTGACTGCAAGCTGTTGTTCATCAGAGACTCCTTGTCGGGCCGGCGGCTGCTGGTTGACTCTGGCGTTCAACGCAGCATACTACCAGCACAAGCTGTGGACACGATGACCGACAGTCACGGCCCCCAGATGGACGTCCATTCGGACGTACGGTATCAGACATGTGGACGTGTGTTTTGGCGGCCGACGTTTCGGCTGGGACTTTGTGATGGCTGCTGTATCCACCCCGCTCCTAGGTGCGGATTTCCTCTGTGCTTTCAACCTGCTGGTGGATGTTAAAAACTGTCGCGTGATTGATGCCGTCTCTTTTGCGTCATACCGCTGCACGCTTGGGGGGGCTGGAGCGCTGTGCCTCGCTAACACACTCTCCACCGGGGATCCATACCAACGCCTAATCGCAAATTTCCCCGAGCTCACCACACCCACCTTCTCCTCGGCGGTGGCCAAGCACGGCGTGGAACATCATATCACCACAGTGGGCCCCCCAGTTTACGCCCGGGCCCGACGCCTTGACTCGGCCAAGCTCGCAATAGCCAGGGAGGAGTTTTCGACTATGGAGCGCCTCGGCATTGTCCGCCGTTCTGACAGCCCGTGGGCTTCCCCTCTTCACATGGTTACTAAGGCCGACGGGGGTTGGCGCCCGTGCGGGGACTACCGTCGCCTAAACAATCCCACGACCCCCGACCGGTACCCCATACCGCACATACAAGATTTCTCTACCCACCTGGCGGGCGCTGCCATCTATTCCAAAATCGACTTAGTGCGGGGGTATCACCAAGTGCCGGTCCACCCACTGGATGTCCCGAAAACGGCTGTCATCACACCCTTTGGGCTCTTTGAGTTCTTACGTATGCCTTTCGGCCTTAAAGGGGCGGCGCAGACGTTTCAGCGCCTTATGGATTCTGTGCTCCGCGACATGCCATTTTTGTTTGTGTACTTAGACGACATCCTCGTGGCCAGCGCGTCGGCGGAGGAACACATGACGCACCTCAGACAGCTGTTCGACAGGCTCAGCGAACACGGCCTCATCATCAACCCAGCTAAGTGTCAGTTCGGGGAGTCGTCCATCACCTTCCTCGGGCACCACATCACTCCACAGGGGGCCGTTCCCCTCCCTGCCAGGGTTGCCAACTCCGTGAGAGCGAGCGCAAATACAGCACCTTTGATAGGGAACTACTGGGTCTCTTCCTCGCAACCAGACACTTTAGGTTCCTATTGGAGGGCCGACAGTTCACCGCTTTCGTGGACCACAAACCGCTGACGTTCTGTATGGCCAAAACCTCAGAACCGTGGTCTGGGCGTCAGCAGCGCCATCTCGCGGCGGTTTCCGAGTTTACCACGGACATACAACAGGTGTCGGGCAAGGATAACTTCGTCGCCGACTGCCTTTCACGGACGGTTGTTAACGCCGTTCACTTGGGACTCGACTACGCCGCTATGGCAGCGGACCAAGCCAAGGACGCGACCGTTCAAGACTACCGGTCGACCCCTACGGCGCTACGGCTGGAGGACGTGACGTTCGACGCGGCCAACACCACCCTCCTCTGGGACATCTCCACCGGTCAACCGCGCCCCCTGGTGCCTACTCCCTGGCGGCGCCGAGTTTTCGACACCGTCCACGGCCTTTCCCACCCGGGAGTGAAGGCCTCGACCAAGCTGGTGAGCGTCAAGTTCGTTTGGCCTGGGCTCCGTAAGGATGTTAGAGCCTGGGCCGGCTCGTGTGTGGCGTGCCAACGCGCCAAGGTGCACCGCCATACCAAGGCCCCTTTGGCGCCGTTTGTGGTTCCAGAGAGGCGGTTTGACCACGTCAATGTTGACCTGGTGGGTCCCCTGCCCCCCTCCCGTGGTTATACGTTCCTCCTCACTATTGTGGACAGGGCCACCAGGTGGCCAGAGGCTATTCCCTTGTCCTCCACGACGGCAGCAGAGGTAGCACGGGCGTTCATCGGCTGCTGGGTGGCCCGTTTCGGCACGCCTGGTGACATCACGAGCGACCGGGGCTCCCAGTTTACCTCGGAGCTCTGGACGGCGGTCGCTGAGCACCTGGGGGTGAAGATCCACCGCACTACGGCGTACAACCCGCAGAGCAACGGACTTTGTGAGCGGTTCCGTCGGGACATGAAAGCCGCTCTGCGGGCAAGCCTCACTGGCTGCGAATGGATGGACCGGCTCCCGTGGGTCATGCTCGGCCTGCGTTCGGCCCCGAAGGAAGACCTCCAGACCTCCCCCGCTGAGCTGGTGTATGGCCAGCCCCTGCGGGTTCCGGGGGAGTTTCTTCCGGATGCTACGGCTCCCTGGTCGGCCGCCTCTCACCCCATTGCGTCCCGGAGCGCTGCCGGTGCCTTCGCTCCCGTTCCGATGTCTCAACACTGCCTCCCCCGGTCCTACGTCCCCAAGGATCTGCCATCGGCGAGGTACGTCTTCATTAGGCACGACAGCCATCGGTCCCCGCTGCAGCCCCCATACGACGGGCCCTTCCGCGTCTTGGAGGCGGGGGATAAGAACTTTGTGGTGGACATGGGGGGCAGGCCGGAGCGGGTCGCTATAGACCGTCTCAAACCCGCTCACTTGGACATTGGGGAGCCAATGCAATTGACCCTACCCCCGCGGCGGGGGCGCCCTCCTAGGTCGGCCCCGGCACCTGCCTCTGTTCCTGCTTCGGCCCCGCCTATGGCCCGGGTTTCGGCCCCATCTGTTTCCCCTCCTGTGAAGCGCAGCCGTTATGACCGCAGGGTCCGCCCCCCGACTCGTCACCTGTTTTCCCCGTGACTTTGCACTATGTCATTGACTGTTCTGTTGTAGAGTCTATTTTTATGTTCATGACTTGCACTTTTGCTGTTTTGCATTGTTTTGTGTAGGTGAATTCTGGGGGGGCCTGTGTGGTGACCCACATCTATATATCGAGAGACATTCATCTAAGAGGACGGTGTACCTTTAAGGGAAGAGGCGAGGGGTCAGATAATGCACTTCCGCTTCCGGTTCACAGTCAGTTCAGTGTCGTCAGATGTATGACATGCTAAGTTGGAGCTAGTAAACTACCTCGACTACGTCTACTCTCACGTCTCCTGTCTCGTTGTTTTCTAACTCCACACGCTACGTCTTGACCTCATAGCTTAGTGGGTTAAGTGACAACATGACAGACCCAGTATTGTGGGGTCAACTCCCGACAGCAGCGTCAGTTACTGAAGATGTCAAATGAGTAACACTCTGTTGATTCATGCTTTTTCGAAAGCCAGCATTCAAAGAAAATACTGAAAAATTCAGTGATCATGGAAAGAGTAAGAAGACTGCCAAAATTAGAGGTTCAAGACCGGCATCTGTCAGTCCAAATTTTGAAAGGCAGCAGCCAAAGGAAATACTAAAAAACACGCTGGTTGTAAAGCATGTGTAACCCAGTTAAGTATTTGGGTTTACAGAATGAATGGTTAAACAAGATAACATTATTAACTAAAGATTATGGTTAATATTTTCATATGATTTGAGAAGTGACTTAATTTTATATTATGCCAGTTGCATTATAGTTGAGCTACTTACTGATTTCAGACGTTTTTACCTTCATAAATAAGGAAGGACTTTTATTTTGAAACCAGGAAGTACGTTTTCTAGTGTAACCTTTTTTCTTTTTTTTTCTAGCGTAACATGCATGAGCCGGTTTGAGCTGGTTGAACCAGAGTGTCGCTTGTCAACAGAGTTGAGCAGAACGATTGAGAAACGAATTAGAAAGTATTGTATTCAATAGTGAAGTGAAGTATATAAACCACAGAACGCAAGGACGCTGGAAACCTCGGTTTCATCTTTTCTTTTGTGTGTGCCTTGCTGGGACTCGGTAAGCTAAAGCTAAGCTAGGCTAGCTAGCTGCTTTTCATTGCTAGATCTCCATGTTAGTATGGTGGGTCGTTTTAAGTTAATTTAGTGCAAATATGTCATAAGTAATTAATGTAGTATGTTTATAAGATGTTGTATGTTGGAATTGGAACCGTTTGGGAAGGTTAAAGAGTGAATTTAATAGTACTATTTGCATATTACTGCAATCGGAAATAGGCGGAAATTAATTCACTGTGTGTTGTTGGACCTAGCTAATGTTGGTTAACGTAGCCAACTGTTGCCATACATGGTTATGGGTCACCATTTAGCAGTATGTTGAATAGTTCCAGGTAATATAGTTTATATATTAGATGTTACTATATTTTGATAATGTGTATTTGAATTGAATACTTACATGAATGTATTGTGTTCAGCAGTACATTGTTGAATTTAGAGTGAGTGATCGTGTTGTACAACAAACAGAATAGAGAAGAGCTGAACCTGTTTCTGTACAGGTCAGGTCTTTTGATTCCATCAAGAAGAACCACCACAGGGACGATCCCGATCTCAATAGATGGCGAGCTACCCAAATTGGATTTCCAGGATTGCGGATCAACCTACTAGAACAGGAGTTTGACCACCATCGGCCTTGTGGTAGGACTGTGCCAGTCAGACTGAGTGGCACAGTGACACATACGTGCACGTCATCCTGAGACTTTCTCAGATTCCAAGCGCTCTTAGACAAAACTGACTTGACTAGATCTGATCCCAACGGGTCAGATTCGGATTCCACCTTCGACTCAAGACTTTGGACACTTTAAAATTCATACAAAGAGACATTCACAGCATTTTATTTGTGGGCCCGTTTATTATTTTCTATATATGGTACATGTATATATGTTGTTGCATAATTTACATACAAGGTTGCAAAGTAAAAGTAGTAACCTTGAAATCAGGTGTGGTCATGGTTATTGTACTTACTTCATACCTTACTCCTTACGAACCTAGTTTATTCTAGAGCACCTACGTCGACCAAGAGTGGGTTACACATGGAAAGAGGTGTCTGACAAGTTTTGAAACCAAACAATCAAAGGAAATTTTAAAATACTCTGTGGTGTTGAGCAAAAAAAAAGAAGAAGCTTTGGTTACTCAATGGTTAGTGTTCTTTCATGACATTGACAAGGTTATGGGTTCTAGACCAGCATTTATCATTCTACCCAAGTTTTAAAAGGTAACATCCAAAGGAAACACTCATAAGCTCTCAGAGAACTTGAGAAGTGCGGAGGACCTGCTGGAGCAGTGTTTAGTGTTCAACACAAAAAGCAAAGTTTTTCACTGTATGATGGCTGGTTCAAATCTGACTCTTGTCAGTAGTGTGCCTTTGTGATAGAGCCAAGGTTTTGGATTCAAAACCAGCTTGTGACAGTCTGACAATTTTTGAAAATCAAAGAAAATGTTAAAATACTCTGGTGTTGAGCAGCAGAAAAAGTTTTGGTGGCTCAGGGGTTAGTGCTCTGTCACAATGTTGACAAGGTTATGGGTTCTAGACCAGCATTTATCATTCTATCCAAGTTTTAAAAGGTAACATCCAAATGAAACATTCATAAGCTCTAAAAGAACTCAAGGAGCGTGGAGCAGTGGTTAAGTCTTCAACTTAAAATGCCGTATTTGTCACTGTGTGTTGGCCAGTTCAAATCCAACTCTTGTCAGTAGTGTGCCTTCGTGATATGGCCAATGTTTTGGGTTCAAAACCAGCTTGTGACAGTCTGACAAGTTCTGAAAACAATCAATCAAAGGAAATTTTAAAATACTCTGTGGGGTTGAGCAACTAAAAAAAAGTTTGGTGGCTCAGTGTTTAGTGTTCAGTCACGACACTGACAAGGTTATAGGTGGTAGACCAATATTTATCATTCTATCCAAGTTTTAAGAAGGTAATGTCCAAATGAAACATTCATAAGCTCTCAGATAACTTAGAACTGTATAACTTCGTGGTGCAGTGGTTAAGTCCTCAACACAGAATGCAACGCTTGTCCCCATGTTGGCAGGTTCAAATCCAACTCTTGTCAAGCGTCAATAACGAAAGAGAGCTGTGGCAGTGCTGGAGGGGGTGACAGCCGGCTGAAATTTTGGTGCTTTCTTCTTCTACGACTGCTACCGCTTCTTCTTCTACTACTACTACCACCACGTCTTCTTCTGCTACTTCTGCTTCTTCTACTACTTCTATTACTACCACTTCTCCTGTTTCTAGTAATTCTTCCTCTACGACTGCTACCGCTTCTTCTTCTTCTACTACTACTACCACCACTTCTTCTTCTGCTACTTCTGCTTCTTCTACTACTTACTTCTATTACTACGGCTTCTCCTGCTTCTATTTCTTCTTCTACGACTGCTACCGCTTCTTCGTCTTCTACTACTACCACCACCACTTCTTCTTCTGCTACTTCTGCTTCTATTACTACTTCTATTATTACTACTTCTCCTGCTTCTACTAATTCTTCTTCTACGACTGCTACCGCTTCTTCTTCTTCTGCTTCTTCTACTACTTCTATTGCTACCACTTCTCCTGCTTCTACTAATTCTTCTTCTACGACTGCTACTGCTTCTTCTTCTTCTACTACTACCACCACGTCTTCTTTTTCTACTACTTCTGCTTCTACTACTACGCCTTCTGCTAATTCTTCTACTATTTCTATTACTACTACTTCTCCTGCTTCTGCTACTACTTCTACTTCTTTTGCTATTACTTCTATTATTACTTATTCTTCTACTGCGTTATGAATCCCATGGCACTTCTAGGCAAGACACGCCCCACATAGCATCCAGGCGCTAGGATTCTAGGAAGACCTGCCCTTACTCCGCCTCTGATTAGCTAACCCCGCCCTAAACCTAACCTTAACCAACCCAACCAAGGGAGGCAACGAGTACTGGCCGATCTGGCCAATCGTAGCACTTGAATGCTATGCGGGGCGTATCGCCTAGGAGTTCTCCTGCTTCTACTAATTCTTCTTCTACGACTGCTCCCGCTTCTTCTTCTTCTACTACTACCACCACCACGTCTTCTTCTGCTACTAGTTCTGCTTCTTCTACGACTGCAACCGCTTCTTCTTCTTCTTCTACTACTAACACTTCTTCTGCTACTAGTTCTGCTTCTACTACTTCTCCTTCTGCTAATTCTTCTTCTGCTTCTTCTATTACTACTACTTCTGCTTCTACTAATTCTTCTTGTACGACTGCTACCGCTTCTCCTTCTTCTTCTACTACTTCTGCTTCTTCTACTACTACTCCTGCTAATTCTTCTTCTGCTACTACTTCCATTACTACTACTTCTCCTGCTTCTACTAATTCTTCTTGTACGACTGCTACCGCTTCTTCTTCTTCTTTTACTACTACTACCACCACTTCTTCTTCTGCTACTTCTGCTTCTTCTACTACTTCTATTACTACCACTTCTCCTGCTTCTACTACTTCTTCTGCTACTACTTCTACTTCTTCTGCTATTACTTCTATTCCTACTTATTCTTCTACTGCGTTATGAATCCCATGGCACTTCTAGGCAAGACACGCCCCACATAGCATCCAGGCGCTAGGATTCTAGGAAGACCTGCCCTTACTCCGCCTCTGATTAGCTAACCCCACCCTAAACCTAACCTTAACCAACCCAACCAAGGGAGGCAACGAGTACTGGCCGATCTGGCCAATCGTAGCACTTGAATGCTATGCGGGGCGTATCGCCTAGGAGTTCTCCTGCTTCTACTAATTCTTCTTCTACGACTGCTCCCGCTTCTTCTTCTTCTACTACTACCACCACCACGTCTTCTTCTGCTACTAGTTCTGCTTCTTCTACGACTGCAACCGCTTCTTCTTCTTCTTCTACTACTAACACTTCTTCTGCTACTAGTTCTGCTTCTACTACTTCTCCTTCTGCTAATTCTTCTTCTGCTTCTTCTTCTATTACTACTACTTCTGCTTCTACTAATTCTTCTTGTACGACTGCTACCGCTTCTCCTTCTTCTTCTACTACTTCTGCTTCTTCTACTACTACTCCTGCTAATTCTTCTTCTGCTACTACTTCCATTACTACTACTTCTCCTGCTTCTACTAATTCTTCTTGTACGACTGCTACCGCTTCTTCTTCTTCTTTTACTACTACTACCACCACTTCTTCTTCTGCTACTTCTGCTTCTTCTACTACTTCTATTACTACCACTTCTCCTGCTTCTACTACTTCTTCTGCTACTACTTCTACTTCTTCTGCTATTACTTCTATTCCTACTTATTCTTCTACTGCGTTATGAATCCCATGGCACTTCTAGGCAAGACACGCCCCACATAGCATCCAGGCGCTAGGATTCTAGGAAGACCTGCCCTTACTCCGCCTCTGATTAGCTAACCCCGCCCTAAACCTAACCTTAACCAACCCAACCAAGGGAGGCAACGAGTACTGGCCGATCTGGCCAATCGTAGCACTTGAATGCTATGCGGGGCGTATCGCCTAGGAGTGCTGTGGGATTCATAATAACGCTCTTCGCCTACTACTACTTCTTCTTCTACTACTTTTTATGTTTTTTTTGTTTTTTTTATTTAAGTCTTCAAATATACAACCACATCAGCAAAGCCACTATACTCTAAAACAACAGAGTAGGCTAAGTAGAGTACATCAAACATTTCAAAGACAATGAGAACAAAACAAGGAAACATCCATCCATCCATTATCTGAACCGCTTATCCTGCTGCTCCCAGGGTCGCAGGGGATGCTGGAGCCTGATCCAGCAGTCATCGGGCGGCAGGCGGGGAGACACCAAGGAAACAGAAATAGTAAATTAAAAAGAGATAACATAAATAAATAAAAAATAAAATGAAATAGGACAATACAATATTCCAGGGGTTAAATTACATTCAATTGTTCAAATGCAAAGAATAATTTTTGGGCATTTCAGTTGTTCATACAGTTTAGAGATTTGGAAAAAGTTCCCAATTCGTTTTTAAAGGCTGTCAAACAGGGTTGCATTTTGCAATATTTTCATTTGTATATAAAACATTTTGCCAAAATAATTACATTATTCAATAGGAATTCTATATTTCTATCTTCTATAAACATTTCAAATTTGACACTGTAGTAGAAACGGAGGTAAAGCACCAACGCTAGATTTCATCCATACTTACAAATTATACCAAAAATTATAAGTAATGTTACAGTGGAAAAATAAATGATCCGTTGTTTCTATGTCTATCTTGCAAATTTGAGAAGAATTACAGTCTACATTAAATTCTAATCTTATAAATTCACTGGAGGAGTAAATGTCATTCGTCATCTTGACGGGGGGGGGGGACAAGGAATTAAATGTATAATTTTTCTAATTTTATGGGCATTCAAATTTGAGTAAATGTCTAAAATATAATTCCTTCTTAAAGGGTTAGGATAACATATCTTCAACAGCGAGTTTCTGATAAAGTGATTATTACAGGTTCTATAGACAAATTTTAAGTTGTCAATTATTAAGGGGCGAAGTGTGGGGCTGACAGAACAGTAAATAAGACATTGTGAGACCATCATCTTGAGTTGTATAGGGATCACACCTATTACCATGTCATACACATTTTCAGAGGATAATCTATATTTCAAACACAACTCATTATAATTCAACAAATTGCCTCCGTCATCCATGGTGTGTGTAATGGACCAAATACCCTTCTTCCACCACTCTTCCAAAAACAAAGATTTTCCCTTATACAGGATACATCTATTATTCCAAATTGGAACCTCATGGGAGGTAAAGTTGTGTTTAAACAACAGTTTCCAATACTGTAAAACTTGTTTATGAAAGGCGGATAAACAACAGTAACTTGGACAGTTCAAAATCACAGTTCAAAAGAAAAGCAATCCCTCCCAACTTTTTAAAGATTGCATTAGGAATGGCATGCAAAATCACAATCTCATCTATGACAAAGGCTTTTAGCCACTTTAATTTTTACCATTCATAATATCAAAATCAATGGAATTCAACTCCCCATTTTCACAATTTTTCAAGAGGTCACTTTTTCTGATATAATGACACTTATTTTTCCAAGTAAAATTGAAATTAGTTTGGTTTATGGATTTAATCATTCTTAATGAAATAGCCAATAAGTAAGCAGGATAAGTAAATCTAGAAAGATACTTCATCTTGGTGAGTAAAGTCTTCCCAAACAAAGTAATGTCTCTCTGTAACCAGCTGTTTAATATAGCTTTACATTTTGTATTATAATTCTGAATATTCATCTCTTCTCTTGATTCATGGTTTTTACTTAATGCCTAAATATTTAACATGGACACCAAATAAAGACCAAAAATTATGTTCATGTATAGCCAGAAGTTCACATTTGCTTATATTCAGAGTTAAACCTGATGCTTTAGTGAAGAGCTCAACTGATTTAAGTGCCAAGGGGATCTGGGAGGTATTTTTTAAGAAAAGAGTGGCATCATCCGCAAGTTGACATCAAAAATTTGCTGCCCAAGGCCTCTAGGCCATCAATGTTATCATTTTTAATTAAAATGGAAAGTAATTCTGCTACAATAATGAATAATAAAGGGAAGCTGCCGCAGCCTTGCTTAATGACCCTCTTAATACCAAATCCGAGCAGGTACCACCAGGTAAGGACACACAACTGTTTATATCCTTGTATAACATGCTTATGACACAAACTTTTCTCCTAAACCAAACTGATGTACTGCTTGTAAGATGAAAGGGTGCTCAACAGAATCAAATGCTTTGTGAAAATCTAGAAACAGTAAGAATCCATCATCTTCAACCAAATTACTGTAATCTAGTAGATGCAGAACCAGACGGGTGTTATTGTGAATAGATCTTCCCTTGATAAAACCAGACTGTGTTTCACTGATTATTTGTGTTATATCTTCTTTCAGTCTGGCAGCTAACACTCGTGACAAAATCTTATAATCAGTATTTAGCAAAGCGATAGGCCTTAAATGATCTAGTATTCTTTTATATTTCCACAGTTAAGGGATCAATATTATTACTTGTTTCATAGTTGGAGTCAGTTCTTGTCTTTCTATGCAACCCTTTATTGCATTTAGTAATAATTCTCTCTGGGAGGTGGCGAGTGTTGGGCCAGATGTCCTACTTGCCAAAAGGAATGCGAAGCGGTGTGGTGGTCTCTTCGCTTCCTAGTGATCGCCGCGGGTCCATCAGGACCTTAGCATATGGCTGCTCCTACGCAAATGTGTCTGCTGTGGGGGCGACCGGGTTCCTGATGGTATAACCAGGTGGGTCAATTGGACTCGTTAGCCTTGGTTGGTAGCCAATCTAGGAAAAGGACAACTCTGATTTCAAACCTGGGTAGATGAAGCTCGTTAGCCTGTCGCAGTTCATCTAGAAGGCAAACTGATTTATAACCTCCGCTGCCTTGCGGGTATACTCGTCTACGGGAAAGGCTTCAGGAAGAAACCCTGAGGAAAAATCAGCATCCGTCTCCATTGCCAGTCGTCTTACTAGTCTTGCCACTGGTAGTAGGTGGTCTCGGACGAGAGTGAGGTTGATGATGGGCAACTCTTCCTCACTTTAATCATTGCGCAAGTCATCAGTCATCCATCACAGGATGACTAGATGGTCCTCGTCGCTGCGACGGACGACAAACAATAATTCTCTAATATCTGACCAAAAACATTTTTAAAAAATTTGTAAGACCATCGGAACCAGGAATTTACCTGTGGCCATTTTTCGGATAACAGAATCCAATTCTTCTATGGAAACGTCTGAATCACACAATTATTTGAAGGATTGATAAATGCTAGGCAGGGGATCTTTAACCTTGTCAAAAAACTATGTAGAACTAAAGTCAGAAAATGAAGAGGAATATAGTGACTTACAGAAATTAGATGCCTCATTTGCTATATCCTTTGGATCAGAGGATTCAGACCCATTAATAATAAGCTTATGTATTGTGTTTTTTATGTCTCCTTTTTTTCAAGTTGAAAGAAGTAAACAGAATTTCTTTCACCTTCTTCCATCCACCTGGCCCGAGATCTCACATAGGCTCCTTGGGCTTTTTTAATGTATAGCTCATCTAACTTAGACTGCAATGCAACTACATTTTCACTATTCTCGTTACTGTTGTTATTGTCCTGATTATTATAAGTGTACATGCAGATGTCATTTAGCAATTTACACTCATATTCTCTCTTTTGTTTGTACAGATTTTTACTAATGTCTATAGAGTGCTCTCGAATCTTATGTTTCAGAAATTCCCATTGGCTGCAGTTAGAGGAGAGTTGAACATCATTTTTAATTTCAGAAATCATTCTTTTAATATTAGCACAGTATTCCTCATTTTTTAATAGATCATCATTACACTTCCAATAGCCTTTGGAGTTCAGAAGCTTTATAGCTGGATTCAAAACGAATGAGACTAAACAATGGTCAGTTAAGGGGGTCTGTGGCATGGTAGAATTAAATGTATTTCTCATCACTGCACTGCCTCTGTACCAAGCCAAAAATCAATTCTTGACTTGCTGCTTGCATTAGGTTTAATCCAAGAGAACTGTTTTATGTGCGGATTTAAATTTCTCCAAATATCAAGTAAATGGTTATCAATGTTGTAAAATAGCTGGGTTATAGTTAAAATTAGCATAATTGGATGGCCACCTATCAAACCACTCATCAGGCGTTAAAGTTGCCACCTACTAACACATAGTAGGGAAGGACGATTTCAATTCGACTATCACCGTGATTTCCGAAAGCAGCTTATTGTTTTCTTTGTAATTATTATACCCATATATAGACTAAAATAAAAAATAAATTGTCTATATCCAACACTACAGCCAACCAGTGTCCATTAGTATTAGTGCTGTGTGACAACTTTACCTGGAAAACTATCAAAACAGATTGCAACTCCTCCAGAATGGTTGGAACCATGGCCGAATAACAGAGTCACCCCATTGATTAGTCCAGAAAGTGGCGTCAGTGACACGAGTGAGTTTCATGAAGAAAGTTAACAGTGAAACATTTGCCCTTTACAGAAAAGAAATAAGGATTTTCTTTTGACATTGTCTTTTAAACCCCTGGTATTTAAGGAACAAAATGAAATATGAGTATTCAACGATAACATTTAATGACTCTACTGAACAAAAGTAGCTATAACAACTGTTATAAGCAAAGTCATGTTTTTTTTAAGAACTTTATTAACAAAAGTTAACAAAAATAGTATACAACAATGTCAATCAACAATAGTCACATTATTAAATGTATACAACATTAACACATATATTATCATAAACATTAACATAGATACGCCAGGGGGATTGTATAAATTAAAACAAATATAAATTACATACTTAACTAAATATTTTGTAAATCATAAAGTGCTTATATGTTTTTACAGCTTTTTTATTTTCACTATCAGATATTGATGAAATATATTGTTTGATATACGCAGACAGCTCAGGAAAATTAGGTTTCTTGCTAGAGAATTTAGATCTGTGAATATAAAATTTTGTTAAGATAATTAGCAAATTGATTAAATAATACTGAGAATCGAGGTTCCTATCAAATTCAGTATATCCAAACAATACATTTTTCCAACTCAGGGTGAAATGAGGGTAAATATGATCAATAATCAAATGAGACAACCTACTCCACAGTTGTTTAGTGTGTGGGCAAGACCAAAATAAATGAACCAATGTTTCATTAAACAAACCACAGAGAGAACAACTCACATCAATGTCCTTCTTAAGTCTCTGCAAATAATGATTAGTTGGATAGAATCTATGAATAATTTTGAAAGATATTTCTTTTACTTTATTAGTCAAGAGGAACTTATGAGGTAAAAGCCACATTTTTTCCCAAACAATTTTTTCACCAACAAAGGCAGACCAATAAGATAAGGCAGAGGGTGAGCTAATAATATCTTGTTGAAACAGTTGACGAATAATCTTGTTTTTGTTCTTGGTGTTCCATGAAAAGCATGCTCTCCCAACAGTTGTTTCAGTTACATCTACTGATATAGGGAGATTAACATTCACATTAACACCTTTGAAAATTGAAACAATACCAGAGGGAACAGCATCAAAAACAATAGAAAATTCTTTAGGTGTAACAGGGAATCTATAATGTTGAATGAATTCAACATAATTGTAAAGTTGCCCATGTTGGTTAAACAACTGACTAATCAAAAGAATATTGTTGTCAAACCACTGTTTGAAAAAGATATTTGTTTTTATACAGCAAATATCTATTATTCCAAATAAGAAACCTGTGAGGAGAAAAGTTGTGTTTGTAAATTAGACACCATGCCAGTAACATTTGTTTGTGGAACGAAGAAAGTTTGAAGGGGATTTTGTCAATGTTATAGTTACATAGAAGCAAAAATTTAAGACCACCAATTGAAGAAAAGACAAAATGGGGAATGAAATTCCAAAGAGAAGATGGACATATAAGGTAACGTCTGATCCAATTTATTTTAAAGGTGTAATTTAGTGTGGAAAAGTCTTAAAAAATTAAGGCCACCATTATTGTATTCGCTCATCAGAACAGATTTCCTAAGATAATGGGTGCGGTTTTTCCATACAAAATCAAATAATATTTTATCTATTGTTTTGCATATATGACTATCTATACCTAATGACAGTGCAGCATATGTTAATCTTGATATTCCTTCAGCCTTTGAGAAGAGAATTCGGCCCCTTAAAGATAAGTCACGTAAGAGCCACAGATTGAATTTTTGTTTAGCTTCGTTAATTATTGGATTGAAGTTAGTGTTACATCTTTGGGATTCATTTTTATCTATAATGATACCTAAATAAGTACCCGAATTTTTAACTTGAATATTGGAAATTGAATCAACACAACAATTTTTGATAGCTAATAATTCACATTTTTTAAGATTTTAATGAAGACCTGAAGCTTTAGTAAATTGTTCTATAATATTAATAGCTAAAGGTACTTGGGAGCTGCCTTTTAGAAATAAAGTGGTGTCATCCGCTAGTTGACTAATTACAATAGTTCTACCAGCAATAGAAACACCTTTCAGATTACTACACTTAATATGGTCACATAAAAGTTGGGCAGCGAGTAGAAATAAATATGGCGATATCGGGCAACCTTGACGAACGCCACGTTTGACCTCAAACCTGGAAGATGACTCATATTTAAGCTTGATTGAACAGTTGGCATTATTGTAAAGGGTTTTAATTGTATTAATATGCAGGTTTCCCCTCACTTCGTGCCTTCTGCACCATGGGCCACATCTTCAGCCTGGCCTCCCTGACGAGTTGAGAGATCTTCAGCAAAACGAAGCCTGTTGTCACGCAGGAAGGAATGATTTTTTGCTGACTTCCACACAGCATCTCTGTAGGACCTCAGAGAGAATCGGATGATGATGGCTCTTGGAGTGGAGCGGCTTTGTGATGGTTTTCCAAGACGATGGGCAACATCGATAACATCTGAGAGCTTGTTCTTTTCCTCTGGAAGGATATTCTGGCAAACCTCTAAAGCTTTTTCTTTCACATTTTCGGTTGAATTTTCAGCAACGCCATAAAGCTTCAGGTTCCACCGTCTTGAGTCGGACTCCAGCTCGCACACACGTGTTTGAAGACTGGCAGTGTCATGTACCGGTTTGGCATGTAAGGGCACCCGTATGTATGTGACGTCACCTGTTGATGTGGGGAGAAGCGCGAGGAATATTGTTCGGGCAGTCTTGCAATACGGTGGAATAAAGCAAGCCACGTTAGGCATTGTGTAATAACGGTGTGCCTAATCATTTATAATTAATGACACCTAAATAAGCATATGGGTGGGAATAACAGATCAGAACAGGCAGCTTTGCGCTCTTCCTCTTTAAGACGAGCTTCAACATTTGACACTTTCTTCTGTGTGTCTTTTACTTCACTGCATGCAAAGTCTATTGTTTTTTTATCCCTTCTATCTTCCGTGTATTTTCGTCGATTTTCTTAGTGTTTTCACTCACCAGCCTTTCAATAGAGTCGGCTCGCTCATTTACGAGTTTGGAGAGTATGGAGATGACGGCGTTATCTTGGGATGTGGACTCTTTAGTCTCATAAAGAGCTTTTTTGCAGTAGGGGACTTGCATGGAGTCTCAGGTAGCGGAGGAAATTCTTCTTCTGTCATAGTGAGCGTTACTGCTTCTACGGAGCGGGCGTAATCATGGCATGAGGATATAAGCATGTTACCCGAGTGGACCGCAGGCGAGGGGACTTTGCTCTTTTGCGATCTTTTCCTGTCTCGACTCGACATTAAGCTGCTTTCAGTCGTTGAAGAAGTTCTTCCGGTTGTTGTTAAAGTTATTTAAACGACGACTTCTTCGTTTTTCACCAGATAAATCGTTTATTGTGCAGGAGCTCGGCAGCCACGACTTACTCGGCAGCCATCTTGGCGTTCTCTGGAGCAAAGTCATGTTAAATAGCATATGTTACGTACAGTGATGTCATTATTATGCGCGTACATATTAGGATGCTTTTGTGAGCATGCGCAGAAAATAAACGGTCGGTTTGAGTTCCCAGACCAAAGAGACAATGCCGGTGTGTCATTTTTCTCCCGGGAATTAACCACATTAAGACAGAGAAATGTCTACTGCTACAGGTTATGGGCCCAGTCATGCAGGCCAAAAGTGGTTCAGATTATTATTCGACGGTGATGAGAAAAATTACGAACTCTGGAAAACGAGGTTTTTGGCGCACATGGAGCTGCGCGGCCTCAGAGAAGTGATTGTGGGAGTCCCAGATATAGATGAGGAAGACAAAGCAGCGCTCACAGAAGATGAAGCAAAGAATGGAGAAGCATATGCCGAGTTAGTGCAATGTCTAGAAAACAAAAGTTTATCGTTGGTAATGAGGGACGCTAAACGAGACGGAAGAAAAGCACTTGAAATTTTGCGCGAGCACTATGCGGGCAAGGACAAACCCCGTGTGGTGAGTTTATACTGTGAACTTTCCTCGCTCCACAAAGCTAGCAATGAAACAGTCACCGACTACAATATTCGAGCAGAAACTATATTCACGTCATTGAGAAGAGCAGACGAACATATCAGTGATGGGCTGCAAATAGCCATGGGCTACCGGACTCTTTCAAGCCGTTCGTCGTGCACGTCACCCAGACAAATGACACTTTAACTTTCAGTGAGTTTAAAAGTAAACTACGCAGTTATGAGAGCACTGAAAAATATGGAAAGAGTGACGTGAATATAGAGGAAGACAACGTGATGAAGACCTGCGGGACAATGAGAGCGCGCGGACGAGGAAGAGGAAAGAAAATTGACCTAGCTGATGTCGAGTGTTATACGTGCGGTAAGAAAGGACACATGGCTAGGTCATGTCCAGATGAATACCAGCGGAGAAGAGAGGAGCGAAAGTGGGCCACACCACAACGAGGAAGAGGGCGCGGTCGAGGACGCGGCCGCGACCAGGTAAAGAAAGCTGATGGAGAAACGGAGGCAGAGCCTACATCGTTCTGCTTTTTCAAGATGAGTGACTGTCCAACACAAAGAGGAAATAAGAAAGGTCTTATGGTTGACTGCGGTGCCACAACGCACATGATCAACGACTCCTCCAAGTTTAAGACAGTTGACAAGAGCTTCAGACCGGGAGATCACGTGATCGAGCTTGCCGACGGGACCAAAGTTACCGGGATGGCAAAGATGAGAGGTGACGCTGAGGTCTACTTGCTGGACAGCGAGGGACGACAAGTGAAAACGAGGCTCAAGCAAGCACTCTACATCCCATCGTTTCCACAAGACATCTTCTCAGTCAAAGCAGCTACAGCCAACGGAGCTGAAGTCCGCTTCAGGGACGGTGTGGACCGGCTGATCAGCAAGGACGGTACCAAGGACGGTACCAAGTTCAAAATAGATGTGTAAGGTAGGCTGTATTTCCTTAGCACAGTAGAAGATGAAAATGTTGATGAAGTGAAAGGTTGCCATGACATCCAAACGTAGCATAGGATACTTGGCCATTGTAATTTTGATGATGTGGCAAAGTTAGAAAAGGTGGTTGAAGGAATGTCGATAAAAGGAAAACATGACAAGTCTAATCAAAACTGAAATATGCACACAGGGTAAGTTTACGCAGAGCAGAAACAGACAGACAGACGCTAAAGCTAAGACAGTACTAGAACTAGTACATACAGACTTATGCGGTCCAATAGAACCAGCTGATAAAGATGGATATAAGTATGCAATAGCATTTACTGATGATCATACTGGGATGATTTTTCCATACTTTATCAAAGCAAAGAGTGACACCACAAAAGCTACGGATAAATTCATAGCAGACGTAGCTCCATATGGAAAGATAACGTGTATAAGATCCAATAACGGCACTGAATTTACCGGGCAGGAGTTCCAGGCTTTACTCAGGAGTAAAGGGATAAGGCACGAGACAAGTGCACCCTACTCGCCTCACCAGAACGGAACTGCCGAGAGAGTTTGGAGAACCTTATTTGAAATGTCAAGATGTATGCTGTTGGAGAGTAACCTCCCAAAGCAATTATGGACATATGCGGTACAGACAGCGGCTCAGATCTGCAACAGGTGTTACAGTAAGCGGCTAGAGCAGACACCTTACTGTGTTTTCACAGGCAAAACTCCTAACCTATCTAACATGAAAATATTTGGCTCTGAATGCTACGTCTACAAGCAGGATAAAAATACATTGGATTCTAGGTGTACAAAGGGGATCATTGTAGGCTATGATAAATATAGTCCAGCCTATAATGTGTATTATCCTGAGACAGGCAAAGTCTTGAAACATAGACTAGTGAAATTCATCACCAAGGGTAGCACAGATAGCCAGACTCAGACAGATCGTAACATGGTGGATGACAGTGAGAGTTATGAATATACACCACCAAAGACTAAAATCGTCAACCAGGGTCAGGGACAGCCTAAGGAGGGTAAAGAGTCCAGTGTTGAGGAGACTGCTGAGGCAAGTTCGATCCAGACACATAGTACTCAAAGAGAACAGGGAGAAAGGGGACGGAGGTATCCCACTAGAGAAAGAATAGCTCCAGACTACTTAAAAGAGTACCAGTGTAAAGCTGAGTGTAACAATGATGAGAGTGAAAATGTAGATTATTTCTATAGAGTGACTTATGGTGTACCTAAAACATTCAGAGAGGCTATGGACTCTAAGAAGTCAAAAATGTGGGCTGACGCAATGAAGGAGGAGATGAACTCTTTGACTGAGAATGACACTTTCACCCTTACCACACTGCCAAGAGGCAAACAGGCAGTGGGAGGTCGCTGGGTATACGCAGTGAAAGAGAGCCCAAATGGATCTGAGACTTGTAAAGCCAGATATGTTGCAAAGGGCTATGCTCAAGTGGCAGGGATTGACTATAAAGAAACTTTTTCACCGACAGCTAAGATGATCTCTGTCAGAGCATTGATGCAGGTGGCTATACAGGAGGGTCTTACCCTACATCAAATGGATGTGAAGACTGCTTACCTCCATGCTCCGATGGACTGTGAGGTATATATGGAGCAACCGGAAGGTTTCGAGGTCAAGTCAAAAACAGGAGAACACTTAGTGTGTAAACTAAACAAGTCATTGTATGGTTTAAAACAGTCCGGGCGTAACTGGAACATGTTACTGCATGATCACCTTACAGAAAATGGTTTTGTACAAAATGATGCTGATCACTGTGTCTACAGCAGAGAATCTGAGAACAAGAAAGTGATTCTGTTAGTCTGGGTAGATGACCTTATCATAGCATCCAGTAACACCGCCTCACTCAGTGATGTAAAAGAAATGTTGAAGAGAAGGTTTAAGATGAAAGATATGGGTCCACTTAAACACTTCCTGGGTATCGATTTTACACAGAGTGAGGGAGAGATCAAAATGACCCAAAAGAGACAAATAGAGAAGATGCTAGAGAAATTTGGAATGTCTGAATGCAAACCGAGATCCACCCCATGTGAGCAAAAGTTAAGTTTTGACAGTGAGGGTGAAGTTATTAACTCAACAGGATACAGAGAAATAGTAGGTAGCCTGATATACATTATGACATGTACAAGACCTGACCTGAGCCGGGTGGTGAGTAAACTCACAGTACCTAGCAGAACCAAAGCAACAACATAAGACTGCAGCAAAACACCTACTGAGGTATTTAAAAGGTACTGTAAACCAAGAACTACACTTCCAAAAATGTGAGAAAAACCCACAGCTTGAGGGATACAGTGATGCTGATTGGGCAGCTGACCAAAGTGATAGGAGGAGCACAACTGGATACTGCTTCAGCCTAACAGAATGGTCCAGTTATATCATGGAAGAGTAGAAAACAGCCAACCGTGGCACTATCGACCTGCGAGGCTGAGTATATGGCACTAGCAGCCACAACTCAGGAGAGTATGTACCTTGTACAGTTACTAAAGGGAATAGATAGTGGTAACAAGCATGTACCAGTGAAGATATATGAGGACAACCAGGGAGCGATAGCTTTGACTAAGAACACGGTGTGTAGACAGAGGAGCAAACATGTTGATATAAAGTATCACTTTGTACGGGCTGCACACGCAGAAGGGAAAATATCTATAGAATATTGTCCCACTGCAGACATGGTAGCTGATGTCCTTACCAAGCCAGTGACAAAGACCAAGTTTGAGAGGTTCAAAGGATATTTGTTTGGGGAATAAATTAAATTGGCAGATGTAAATGTTCTTAACACTGCCAGCATGCCAAAAAAAATTTTTTTTTTGAGCTCTGTATTGTTATTATTATTTTTGTATACCACTGTAGAGAGCTATGAACATGCCTTTGAGTGGGAGTGTTAAGCATATTTGATAATATGTGCAGGAGCAAAGTCATGTTAAATAGCATATGTTACGTACAGTGATGTCATTATTATGCGCGTACATGTTAGGATGCTTTTGTGAGCATGTGCAGAAAATAAACGGTCGGTGTGAGTTCCCAGACCAAAAGAGACGATGCCAGTGTGTCATTTTTCTCCTGGGAATGAACCACATTAAGACACAGAAATCTCTACTGCTACAACAACAAATTGATATTAGAGTCCTGTGTCAAAAAAGCAGAAAG
This sequence comes from Lampris incognitus, assembly GCF_029633865.1. Classification (NCBI taxonomy): domain Eukaryota; kingdom Metazoa; phylum Chordata; class Actinopteri; order Lampriformes; family Lampridae; genus Lampris; species Lampris incognitus. The sequence goes on along the minus strand of NC_079213.1, from coordinate 17,734,346 downwards.
AGCAAATGAAGCGCCCAAAACAAGTAGTCACTGACATCTACTGTAAATCTATTTAATAATGTATAGTAGGTGCATTTCATACTGTAAACTTGCGTTCTTCCATTAAGGCGAAGGGGCTTCTGGTATGTCTCCAGATCTCTTTTCTCTCAATGCACATGATGAGCAGAATGACGAATTGGCGTCTTGGCGATGATTATTGTGAATTATCCTTTTGACTTCTTTTATGCTGTAATCCTGTGACCTTCAATGTAGGCAAAGGGGCCTCTGAAGTATGCAACTTTATTGACCCGTCTTGCTTTCTCGATCTGGGGCCAGAGAAGTTGTCTCTCCATCAAGTCCTCGCGGGTTAGATCCTCTGCAAAACGCACTCCTGCCTCCTTACACCCAGGAGAGTCTTTAGTGCGTTTCCACATCTCATCTCTCACATTGCACATGGGAAACAAGATGATGATTTGGCGATGTTCGCCATCTTCTTTCCTTCGGACTCGGTGCACCACATCAACTGCAACCTCCAATTTCGAATCCAAGTACAGTAGCTGGATTGTCTCTGCTCGGATGTTTGCCAGCATTTTCTCCTTCCGTCCTTTAAGCCTCAGACACCACCCTCTGTTGTACTGGTCTTGCTCCCTCACCTTCATTTTTATCTCAGTATTCTTTCTGAAGCTGGTCGATTTCATTTTCCATCAACTTCAGTTTTTTTCCTTACATTCGGCGAGGTCTTCCAAGTTGACTTGCGTGATTTTCGCCAGGCTCACTATCATGGTGCTGTTGCATTTCAACTGGTCATTGATCTCCACCAACTGGTCATCCACTCTCATACCTAAGGCTTGAATGGCTTCCAAGATGGCTTTATTGGAGATATCATTTCCCTCTTCCTCTTCCTCTGATTTCTATTTCTTTTCTCTGCATTCTTTTGACGGAGTATTTGGAGTAGAGTCTTGTTCCCATTCCCTCTTGCTGCTGTTAGCGTTAGCCTCTACATCCAAGAGGTAGTCATGTCCATTGTTTTTAAGTAGATTGGAGGGCACTGTAGAACTCGAGGGACAACCATCAACAGATTTCTTTGAAATTGAATTTGACATTTTAAAAGCTTGAAATCCAGCCGTTTGATGACGATATAATTGTCTAATTTTACAACTTAGGGCTATAAGGAAGCAGAGCTATGAAACGTTTGCGCTGCTCAGCCCGCCATCTTTTCAGAAGGACGACTTCTACTACTTCTTCTACTACTACTTCTTCTGGACACCTTCAGTGACCAGTTGAGAGAAAACTCAGTCAGGGTGGCTAATCTCACCAGTACAGTGTCCATAAATAATACCAGTGGAAATGAATGCCACTGATATTAAAGACTGCAAAGTCAAGACACAATCAGTGGAAAAGGTAATGCCCCGTCTCATCAAGGAAAATGAGGAGCTGAAGGAAACAGTGGCTGAGTTGGAGCGATACAAGAGGTGCTGGAACCTCTTGTACACATAAAAGACATTGTCATGGATATCCTGTCCAAAATAGTGCCACTGTAGCTCTCTTCATGACAACACAGACACAGGTCGGTTCTTTGAAATGGGCATTTATTGCTTACGCACATCTTGTTTTTCTGATATACCCACATCTTAGTCACGGCGTGAGAACTATATTTGTGAATAAACATAATATAAAATACACCGACAAATTATACAGTAAATATGATGAAAACAAATGAAAATACAAAATGGAGCTGAGCGCTAACATGAAACAAAGGCATTCAATACCTCGTTGGCTGCTTGTCATGAAGAGGTTCTTACGTCCTTGGGAGTCTTTCCGAAGTTTCTTTTGACAGTCTGCTTTGGCTTCAGACGTCAATAATTGACCTTTAATGTAATATATGCAGCACTTGAAAACCTTTTATTCTATGAAATAGTCTCCGCATAGTTCACCAGCAATGACAGGAAAAGCATTTCTCTCATCATAGATGTTAGGACCCAAACGTTGTGTCAGGCTGCCCTTACATGCCTTAGCATGTGCATTATTGTATTTTAACTGTTAACAAATTAATTTACTATCCATCAAATCACATCAGATTTAAGTTTTAACCTTACATCAAATAAATTATTTATTTACTGTATGAAATTATGGAATCAATTATGAACCATGAACATAGAGCATTTATGCAACAGCACTTACACTCCCACGAAAATCACTCATTAACTTGGAATGTGGGATTTACTTTTAAACAACGATTATGAAAGGAACTGATCAAATGGTTTAAGTCTGAATAAATGTGACCTTATGTATGTGACTTAGCTGGCCTCAAGTAAGGTAACTACCTTGTGAATAGGTCTTTCGAGGTGAACTGATCTACTAAGTGGTTTTCCCTTATCTAGTGGTGTCACTGACCAGTAGCTTCAGTTTTCGCACCATGCCGTCAGCACTAGGGTGAGCTTCTATAACCCTGGCGAGCTTCCATTCATTTCTTGGTGAGCTGTCATCTTGTAGAATCACACTGTCATCTCCTTGTGAATTTCATGTTGTTCTTTGCCATTTCTGTTGCTGTTGGAGGTTTAGCACGTATTCCCACTTCCATCTTTTTTTTTTTTTTATAAACTTTTATTTTCCAATTTTCAAGTTTTTTTGGAACAGGTATACAAAGCACACGAACAACAACAACAACAACAAAAATAAACATGCAGGAATCCCCCCTCCCCCCCAAGGCTAAAAAAAAAAAGGACTGTGCAGGGATTTCTTATTCCAATTCCACATAATAACCATATTTTTGAAGACAATATAAAGTTGTACACATATATCTATAAGTATTTTCGTTACAACCAGGTAAATAAAAAGTACATTCAATAAAAGGGAAACCCTTCAATAAAGTCTATGAAAGGACTCCAGGTCAAAGTAAAGTTTTTGCGGGTTTTACATATTTTATATTGGAGCTTTTCTAAATGTAGAAAGGACAGCACCTCCCTCAACCACTGCAAAAATGATGGCGCTTTATTTGACTTCCAGTTAAATAGGATAAGTCTGCGTGCTAGTAATGAGGCAAATGCTAGAGCATTTGCCTGCAAAGTTGTGACCTTACAGTTAGGGGGTGGTATGCCAAAGACGGCTGTGTGAAAATCGGGGTTTATGGTCTGTTTACAGATATGTGAGAATACATTAAATATCTGTCCCCAATAACTGTTGAGGGAGGGGCATGCCCAGAACATGTGTCCCACCGAGGCTGGACTATGACTGCACCTCGGACAGCTAGGGTCTGTGGTGGGAAAGATTCTGGCAAGCTTGTCCTCCGAGTAGTGAAGACGGTGAAGCACCTTAAACTGAATTAACCCATGTCGTATACACAATGAAGACGTATGAATACGAGTTAAGCTGTCCCGCCATGCCTCTTCAGAAAGCTCTACACCCAAATCTCTCTCCCATGCAGTTTTTGTTTTGTCCCAGGATATCTGTTTCAATCCCTGTATCAGTGTGTAAATTATAGAGACCCGTTTTTTCCCAAAGGGATCCTTCTCTAGAATAACATCTAATTGGCTCCTGGTTGGCAGATACGGAAATGAGGGAAACACTTTCTTGGGAAAACTACGGATTTGAAGGTATCTAAAAAAAATGGGGTCTGGGTATGTTATGGTCTTTGGTAAGTGTTTCAAATGAGGCGAATGTTCCATCTTTAAATAGATCACAGAAAAACACCAGTCCATTTCTATGCCAAAGTTGAAATGTGTTATCTAACACAGATGGCAAGAAGAATTGATTATTTGCTACTGGAAAAAGACCGCTAGCATGCTTTAATCCAAAGTGCCTCCTAAACTGGAGCCATATCCTAAGTGAAGCTTTAACCACTGGGTTTGTTATTTGTATGTTACGATTATGTGGTAGTGGAGAGGTGAGTATCGGTAAAGGATTGGATAAGAGTTCCATGTGAACCCAATCTGTACCCTGTTGATTCTCATATGTAAATGCCCAATGTAAAAGTTTTACAATGTTCGCAGCCCAGTAGTAACAAATAAAGTTAGGCAAACCTAATCCCCCTGTCTCCTTAGGGACCTCCAAGTATATTTTCTTCATCCTGGGGTTTGAATTGTTCCAGATGAATGATGAAATTAATCTATCTAATTGTTGAAAAGTTGTCTTAGGTATGAATATGGGAATCATTTGAAAAAGATAGAGAAATCTGGGTAAGACTGTCATTTTAACTATATTAATGCGGCCCGCTAATGAAATTGGTAGCGTTGACCACTTTTTAAAATCTTGTTTTGTTCGTTCTATTAGTGTTTTAAAGTTATGGTTATATAACCTCCCCATTGTATGAGGGACTTTGATTCCTAAATATGTAAATACATTATGTTCAAGTTTGAATGGAAAGCTAGAGTAGTCTCTATCAGTGTGGTTAATCGGAAAAAGCAAGCTCTTTGAATAATTTATCTTATAACCTGACAGGCGACCAAAGTTATCCAGGGTAATAGTCTTGGTATAGATTCTATTGGGTTGGATATATATAACAACAGGTCATCTGCATAAAGTGATACCTTATGCAATTTACCACCTCGTGAGATACCTTTAATGCCATCCTCTGCCCTAAGAGCTATAGCGAGTGGCTCAATTGCCAAATCGAACAAGTAAGGAGAGAGGCTGCAGCCCTGTCTGCAGCCCCTATGGAGTGAAAAATAATCAGAAATAATATTATTCGTCCGCACTGCGGCTGTCGGTGAGCAATACAATATTTTAACCCATGCTAGGAATGTGAAACCAAAGCCAAACCTTTCTAGAACAGCAAATAGATATTGCCATTCGATGCGGTCAAATGCCTTCTCAGCATCTAAAGAAATCACTACTTCTGTCTGTTCTACGGAATGTGGTGTGTATAGTACATTAAATAGGCGGCGCATGTTATAGAATGACTGCCTGCCTGGTATAAAACCAGTTTGATCAGGGTTAACAACCGTTGGGACAACAGTTTCAATACGGGTGGCCAAGATTTTTGTAAGGATTTTGTAGTCGCAATTCAACAAGCTTACAGGACGGTAGGAGCCACACATTAGGGGATCTTTTTCTTTTTTTAAGTAACACTGATATGATTGCCTGCATCATAGTTTGGGGCAATTTCTGTTGGTTAAAAATTTCCTGATACATCAGGTTAAGTATCGGTGCCAGCTTGGTAGCAAATTCTTTATACATTTCAATTGTGAAACCATCCGGACCTGGTGCTTTGTTGCTCTGCATGGATTTAATTGCTTGTATCACTTCCTCTGTTGATATCTCTCTGTCTATCTGTGCTCTGTCTTCAAGGGCAATTTTTGGTGTGGTCAGACCGTCTAAAAAAGTTGAAATATGCAACAAGTCGCTGGGCGGTTTTGAACTATAAAGGGTAATATACAATTGTTTAAACTGGTTATTGATGGTGTCAGGGTCGGCAGTCTTTACCCCAGCTGCTGTGCAAATTTCAGAAATAGTGTTAGCGGCTATGGACTGTCTAACCCATGGGTCTCAAACTCGCGGCCCGCGGGACGTTATTTTGTGGCCCCCTACTTGACATCAAAGTTTAGTGTTAGTGCGGCCCGCGCTTGCCCTGGGCTTTTATTTTTCACTTATGAGCTACCATAGCGCAGGCTCATGACAGCTTCCGGTGTCGCGTTTGTCGTCAAGTCATGGTGCGTTCCCGTTACGTTGGAAGTTGTAAATTGGAACGACTCGGATTTCAGACTTCCAGTTGAAATGTCCAACTCGGAGCTAGAAAGTCCGACTTCCGAGCACAACTTGAACGCACCATAATGGGCAGCGCGAATTAGCAACGGTTGAAACTTGGTTAAACTTGATTCCGGAGCGACACCAAGTGGAAGGAAAATATATCCTGTCAGCAAGCCCCAGTTATGACTTTCTCAAAACCTGCCGTGAAGAGAAAAGTTGGTGACGAGCACAGACAATTTCAGGAAAAGTGGGAGACGGCATATTTTTTTGTTGAGCACAGAGGAAGCAGCCCGACGTATCTTACATGCACCGAGAAAGTTACGGTGCACAAGGAATACAACATCAGACGTCATTACTCGACTAGACATGCTGATGATGAGTATACAAAATACCAGGGAGATGAGAGAGAGAAACGGGTCACCAATCTTAAAACATGTTTACTGAAGCGACAAGATTTCTTCAAGAAAGCTAGCAAAGATAATGATGCAGCAGTCGAAGCTAGCTACGTGGTGAGTGAGATGATTGCTAAGTCGGGAAAGCCATTCAAAGAAGGGGAGTTTGTTAACAAGTGCATGTTACAGGCTGCAAGTATAGTCTGTCCGGAAAAGAAGGGTCAGTTTAGCAACATCAGCCTTTCAGCCAACACAGTGGCAGAGCGCATTTCTGACCTGTCAGGTAACATATATGATCAACTGCGTGAGAAAGCCAAACGTTTCTGTGCATACTCAGTCGCTCTTGATGAGAGCACAGACATCATTGACACTGCGCAGCTCGCAATCTATGTCCGTGGTGTTGACGACAGTTTTGAAGTGATGGAGGAGTTGCTCACAGTGATTCCAATGCATGGCCAGACCACCTCTCAGGAGATATTCCGCCAGCTGTGTGATGCCATTGTGGATGCGGGTTTGCCATGGAAGAGGTTTGCTGGAATAACAACCGACGGAGCGCCATCAATGACAGGGAGGAGAAATGGAGTGGTGGCACTTGTTAAAAAAAAAAAACTGGAAGAGGAGGGTGTGGAGGAGGCCATTGCTCTGCACTGCATTATCCATCAGCAAGCCCTTTGCAGTAAATGCCTGAAGTTTGACAATGTGATGTCTGTCGTTGTGAAATGCATCAACCATATCAGATCCAGGGGTGCTCATTGACCTGCAGTGCAGGTCAATGAGCTTATTTGATAGCTTGTTTGTTTTTGTTGTTTTTTTTTAGCTTATTAGCTTATTAGTATTCCATCTTGTCATAACAGAACCTGGTGTCCCCTTTTTGTCTCACACTGTTCGTTTTTGTTCCTGCAATTGTACTGTTACCTGTCTTGTTTTGATCACCTGTATATATAAATAAATTTTTTTTTTAAAAAGATTGAGAACATTGGATCGGTTGTACTTTTTTTTTTGGAATACTTGCGGCCCAGCCTCACCCAAACTCTACCTCCAGCGGCCCCCAGGTACGTTGAGTTTGAGACCCCTGGTCTAACCTGATGGGCTAATAGTTTTCCAGCTTTCTCTCCATGCTCATAAAATGTCTGTTTTGATTTAAAGAATAATTGTTCTGTTTGTTTAATGGAGAGATTGTCGAATTCTGTTTTTAATAATAATTTTTTCTTATAAAGTTCAGGTGTTGGGGAATCGGCATATGAACGGTCCACTTCCGCTATACTATGGGACAGTTCTGTTAGACGTTGTTTATGTTTCTTTCTCTCATGTGCTGTGTATGAGATTATTTGGCCTCTAAGGTAGGCTTTGAGAGCCTCCCAAACAATAGTTAGTGGCATATCTGGAGTATGGTTGAATTCCATAAAGATATCTATCTGCTGGGAGAGAAAATTTTTAAAGGAGTCCCTGGACAGTAATAGAGGATCAAATCGCCAGGTGCGTTGGGGTTTAGGGCAGTCTATGAAACCTATATCTAGATGTACAGGACTATGATCCAAAATAACAATGCTATTATATTGGCTCCCCCTAACCATAGGAAGGACCCTACTATCCAGGAGAAAAAAATCAATCCTTGAGTAAGAATGGTGCACTGGGGAAAAAAGGAGTATTGTTTAGTAGTTGGGTTGTTTCTTCTCCAGGGATCAAAAAGAGAGTAGGATTCCATAAATGAATGGATAACAGCACCTGCCTTCGAAACTTTACTATTAGGTCTTGGGTTTGATCTGTCCAAATATGGATGTAATACACAATTAAAATCTCCCCCCAATAATAATCGGTAATTATTTAAGTCTGGGAGGGCTGCTATGAAACTAGAGAAAAAAGTGGGTCATCCCAGTTTGGTCCATATACATTTGCCAGTGCCACAAGTGTACCATACAGGTTACCCGTCACTATCACATACCTTCCCCTGGGGTCAGAAATAGTCAGTAGTGGAACGAATGGGATACCCTTCCTGATCAAGATGGCCGTGCCCCGCGTTCTGTTCTCATTCCTGGAACAGAAAATTTGTCCTATCCAAGCTTTTTTTAGTTTTGTGTGTTCACTTGACCGAAGGCGGGTTTCCTGTAAGAACATGACATCAGCTCTCAAAGATTTTAAATGTACAAAAACCCTACTACGCTTTACTGGATTGTGAATTCCCTTTATATTCCAGCTCAAAAAACGAAGATAACCTGTATTCTGAGTGTCAAACATTTTTTCTAAAAATGAAAAGAGAAAAGAAAAGAAAAGGTCCCTGCCTACTAGCTACAAAACAAAAACAGAGCCTTGAGAACCCATGCTGATCTACTAATTCCCTAGAGATCGCATCCCCCATTTCTAGTATAACCTGGCAAATAACCATATAAAAACCCTCTAACAAGCCCCAACCAGGGCGAACAGTGGTCTTGTTAAGATTATATTAAATCTAAAAAGTATTTATATACTTAAGAACTATATATCAACACCCATATTAAAAAAATTTTTTTTAAAATTAAAATTAAAAAAAAATAAAAGGAAGGAAAATATATCTACACCCATATAACAGCAGTTATAATACAGTTCCTTTGTAGGTAAGTGACACTGACCTGGGTGTCGCCCTAGCAGTCGTCACCAAAGCACTGTTACGGGTCTCATAATAATTAGCATCCATACACACATATACATGCACACACACGATAATAATACAACAGAAAAATAGCTTTTTTAAATGGGCAGCAGGTATGAGACATTCTTATTAAATGAAAAATGTAACATTATCTGTGAGTCTCAAATTACAAAAGTTAAAGTAAATAGATAAAGTTAAACCATAACGTTACCCTGTTGTCTTGGTGTCTTAGCTAGTTACTTCCGCTAGCTGTTGGCACTTAGCAGCTAATATCAATTAGCCGCCAATACCAGTTAGCCACAAATATATTGGAATTTATCAACATCTTACTGTACATTGTCCTGAGGCTTTAGATTCTCCCTGATATAACCCATCGCCTTAGATGGGTCTTCGAACCGCTTTTCTTGGCTGGACGATGAAGTGATACGAAGCACCGCCGGGAACTGGATCCCGAACTTGACGCCCTGGCAGCTCCGGAGGAGCCGTTTAGCTTCGGAGAAGGCCGCTCTCTTCTTCGCCACTGCCGCGGTGTAATCCGGGAAGATGCTCACTCTCTTGCCGTGCAGGCTCAACGGAGCTGAACGGGCAGCTTTGCGGAAAACCTCCTCCCTCTCTGAGAAATAGTGAAACTTCACCACGATGATCCTGGGGGGGTTCTCCTTTGTTGGTCGAGTGCCGCAGGCCGCGGTGAGCCCAGTCTAGGGTCGGGGTGAAGCTGAGGCCCAGTAACTCCTGCAGTAGTTTAGCGATGCTAATAGTAGGCTGCTGGCCTCCGCTGGTCTCGAATCCCTCCTTTATCCCGACAATGTGTGCATTACACCGGCGTTGTCGCCCCTCCATACCGTCTACCTTCTGGCGTAGCATAGCGACTTCAGATTTTAGCTGGCCGATGTCCTCCTCCATATTCGTGGTCTTGTCTGAGTATGTGTTCAGGCCGTCCTCCACGTCTTTCAGACGGGTCTCTTGTTTCGCCATGCCGGCCTTTATAGCGTCTATTTTTGCATTCAGATCCTCTGTGAATGAATCTATCCGTGCCAAGATCTTGCTCTCACTGCTCGCGATGGCAGCCATCACCCCAGATAGGTCTGTAGACTCCTCGTCCGGGGCTTTCACAGAGCCCGAGGCTTTAGCGGCCTGGTCACTGCTGGATTTGTTTTTGCCCATCGCGTCTTCTAGATGATCGATATGCAAGTACAGGGTTGTGAGTCCGGTGTGCTAGCGGTTAAGTATCGTGTGTGTTAAACCTAATTTATCTGTGTTTGATCTGAAAAGTTAAAATATTAATGAAAAGTTCGCCCTGATCAGGAGCTCAATCTAAAGACGTCCTCACATGTTACTGCTCACCAGCGCCCCCACTTCCATCTTTGCCAGAATTCATTGGCTAAGAACTGCACTCTTCTCCACCTTTTGCACAAAAGGTCTTCTTTGCAAAATTTTCCAGGAGGGGGCAGAATAATTGAAGATTTCATGGTTAGTACATGGTTGGGAGTGAGAGGTTCTGGACCGGTAGGAACGTGAGGATGTTACACTTAGTGGCCTGCTGTTGATTATGGCCATTCGTTCATAAAGAAATGTCCTCAGAGTTGTGGTGTCGAGTCTGCTTGTGGACTTGTCGAGCATGACAGGATGCTTTGGATCGTTCGAATTTGGTGCTCCGAGACTCCACCCATATGGCTTGCTGATGGGATGTTCATTACGAATTCACAACCGATTGCTCATTGACATTTTTGATCCATTTCCTTGAGCTATAGCAAAACTCTCTCCTAGCAACCATGAAATTTGTTCCCTGATCACATCTCAATTGGCGTACAGGTCGAAGCGCATTCATGAAGGCATCTCATCTGTTGTCAAGTCACCTAGTGTTTCTATATGCACTGCTCTAGAGCATAAGCAGGTAAACAACAATCCACATCATTTTAATTCTTTTCTTCCTTCCTTTACAATGAAGAGGCCAAAACAATCGAGACCGGGAGGGGATGTCTCGGTTCTTTCTTCCGGCAGATCTGCCATTTGTTGAACCTCTGTATTTCTTCTGTATCGCCTACATTTACGCACAATGGAAGAAGGGCGTGCTGGCAGTTATAGCTGATCAGAAGGCCTACTTCACAATCCAATGGTGGTGGAATCTTGTTTGCCAATTGTTCCACATGAGGCCATTTTAGAGCCATTTCAGAAGTTGGACTGTGCAACCTGTCTGCTGGAATGAACTCCCGTGCGAAAACTGATGGCAACGGAATCCTTTTCTCTAAGTTGTATCCTCTCGCTTGTAGATTATTTTTTTTTTTGCGACGAACAATTTTTATTTTTTTTAAAAACAGGACACAACACACAAACAACCACAACAGGGCAGTGCATTAGTAATAATGTTTAAGGACCGAAATAAAGGTGGAAAAAATTACAGAATAAAAAACCCGTATCCATATTAGCTGAGAGTTAAGAGACAGACATTCCCAAAGGGAAAAAAAATAATAGTGGACTGAAAAGAAAGAAAAAAAACCAATAAAACAAAACTATACATTGTATATACAACCATCCATTTCTACTAACTTCCAAAGCTGGCCTGCTCCAGGTCTGATGTTACTGGGTGTGGAGGGGTGCAGGGAGGAGGAGAGCCCTTCTTTTAAGGTAGTCTCTTATGGAAACAGCTATGCCTGACCATGCCTGCACAGTGGCAGGCTTGGCTCTATTGATTAAAGGAAGTTTGGGATTAAACCACAGTGTCCGTATGGTCTTTTTTGCTGCAGTAAAGCCTGCCAGCATTAGTCTTCGCTGATTTAAATTGAGAGACAAAGACAAATCGTCATTGAGCAGACAAAGGCAGGGATGAGGCAATATTGTTGATCCTAATAATTCTGACAACATTGACATAACCTGTGTCCAAAATTCTCTAATCAGTGAGCAGTCCCAAAACATATGCATTGTTGTGCCCAGCACCTGATCCCGGCAGTGAGTACCGTTAGGGCTGGTAATTAGTTTCCTTTTAAAACATTTGATTGGTGTAGCATATGTTCTGTGAATTATCTTATAGTTTATAAGCTGATGCGAAAGATTTTTAAGAGGTACTGCTTATGTTAGACCATATCATTTCCCAATTTGGTTCCAGACCGACAATGTGGAGTTCCCTGGCTCACACCCCTTCTACTGCCAGTGTCTTAGTAGAGTGATCAAGCAGAAAGTTATATATACGTGTCACTGTCCCCCGAGTACCCCACCCAGGACCAATCCACTCCTGCATAGGGTACTCTGGCAAAGGCCCATTCCAGGGCACTCCATATGTTTTCATTGCAGATCTGTCTCAAGTAAAAAAAGAAAGAGGTGCCCGGTAAATCATATTCCTCCCTAATATCTTGGAATGAATGGAGTCCAGTATTGTTAAAAATATCACTGAGAGTGAAGACACCTTTTTGTGACCATGAGGGAAATGTAAAAGGCTGCCCATCTGATTGAAGGTGATAGTTATTCCATAGTGGAGATGTTTGATGAAATAAATCTATTTTGCCCATCATCAGTTCCGCTTTTTTCCATACATCAATAGAATTGGTTACAATGCTCCCGTATCGTAGATTGATGTTTTTGCGCCCCCTGCCTGTATATAATAAGTCTTCCAGACGGTGTGGCTTCATGCGTGCTGCCTCCATAGCCCGCCAAGGAACCTCAGATTCCTGGTTTCTCCAAACATGCAGTGGTCTAATTTGAAAAGCATAATAATAAAAATTATCAGCTAAGCCTCCAGTGAGTTTGGTTCTTTGTAAGGTTGTAAGTTTGATTCGTCCTCAAATGAACTGTGATATGAGGGAGTGCATTTCCGTGATACATTTAGGTGGTGGTGCTAGGGGGATCATAAAAAACACAAAATTAATCCGAGGCAAAATATTTATTTTGATAGTTGTAACTCTGCCTTGTAAAGACACATAAAGAGAGCCCCACCTCTTCAGATCATCTGTAATCTTTTTTTTCACAGCCAAAAAGTTTTCTGAACTATTCTACAAAGACTGGGGTAAATCTTTATGCCAAGGTATGTAAAGGATGTACAGTTAGGGATGTCAGCAGTCAAACTGGTATTTAATGCAGCGGTATTCAATGGAAGAAGAGCAGATTTAGTCCAGTTGATTTTATATCCTGCCATCCCTTTAAATAGATCAAAGAGTTTTAGGACCTGCAGTAGTGATGTCTGAATATTAGATATGAAAAGAAGACAATCATCTGCATACAATGAAATATAATGTCTAGATTGGTCTATGGTTATAGGAGATATTGTGTCACTCTCTCTGATGGACTGAGCCAGGGGTTCTAGGGACAAGGCAAATAGCAGAGGGGAAAGTGGACAACCCTGTCTGGTTCCACGATGTAAAGTAAAGGGTTGTGATTGATATGTTCCTGTGAGAACCGATGCTGTAGCATGACCGTATCGCGTTTGTGTCATGGAGATGAAGTTAGGGCCAAATCCGAATCTCTCCATGACCATCCATAGGTTACTCCATTCCTGTCTGTCAAAAGCTTTATCAGCATCAAGAGAGAGAACGGTACAGTCCTCTAGAATGGTATCTGCAACCTCGATAACATGTAGGAGCCTCCTAACATTATCTGATGCTACTCTCCCTTTCATGAATCCCACCTGATCAAAGTGAATTGACTTCCCAATTACCGTCTCCATGCGAATAACCAGTACCTTGGCATAAAGCTTCACATCTCCATAAATCAGTGAAATTGGGTGATACCTTGAGCATTCAAGTGGATCTTTACCTTTCTTGAGTAAGATGGTGATGAGTGCATTTCTCTGGTCCCTATGAAAGGATCCCTGTTCAATGGCAAAGTTTATAGAGCCCAATATAAGAGGTCCTACCTGATCCCAAAAGGCTAGATACAGTTCCGGAGGTAGGCCGTCCAAACCAGGACTCTTGCCTTTTTGGAGAGTTTTTACTGCTTTGTACTGCATTGTATTGTATAATTTCCCTGAGACAATGATATAACGACCGTTTGTGTTTGACACTACATTGTGATGCTCAAAGGGAATATTCTGGTTAATAAGAATTGAGACTCCCCTGGCTTTGGCCTGGAAAGTGGAATGAAAGTGCTGCCCCGCCCACCGTGACATGAGGCGAGAGTTATCAGAGCCATGAATGTGTGTTTCCTTCTTTTAACAGGGTGATTTAAACCCTTGACGTTCCAGCTCAAGAAATGTAGAACACTATCCATTTTCCTTAGCTGAGGACATAGGTTTGTAAGGACAAATGATATTAACACTCCAGGTCTTAGAATGAGGATGTAAAGCAGACGATAGGACAGCAACAAACCATACATGACCAGGGCTATAGGCTCCTAAAACAACACCGGCATTGAAAGATCCACCCCCACCCTCCCATCCCACAACAACAAATACCCAGAGAACCCTAAACCTCATTGCCAGCCTCTCCCCAAACGATAGGCTGCACCCACCCTCTGCCACTCCCCCATCAAAATCTCGAGCTGGTCTCTCCCCAACTGAGAGACTGCATCCCACCCCCAAAAATACTTGCACCGCAAAGTGAACAGATTGTAAACCATAAGGAGAGAATAATCACCTTCTCCCTAAACTTACTAAAAAAAGACTTCCCTGCTGAAAAAAAACAAATCACTAAAAAAAAAAATCGTCTCTGCCCACTCTCGCCTGCTAGAACTGAAAAGGTATGTTAAATGTTCGAATCCCCCCCAACCAGAATAAGAAAAGAGAAACAAATGTAATAATATTATGATAATATTAATAATAATGTTTTACTTCAAAAACAAAACTAAAAAAAACTAAAACTAAACAGGAATTATATGCAAAGATGACACCAAAGTAGAATGAACTGAAAGGCTACATAAACAAAAGTATGATAAGTAAATAACCAACGAAAAAGAAAAGAGAACTGTCCGAGCTAGACGAAATTAGAAGAGGGGACAAAGCATGTGTACTTTAGTGGTACTGACTCACCAACTGCTCAGCGTCAGGGTGCGCAGCAGTGAAATAGTACAAATCAAACGCTCCCCTCCAAAAATGCCTTGGCATCTTTCGGGTTTGTAAAAGACTTCTGGATGCCGTTAAGCTTGAAAGACTGCTGGGAAGTTCATCTGGAAACGAATGCCTTTCTTTTTTTTAAAATTTATTTCTGATTTTTCCCTTTTTCTCCCAATTTACTGGCCAATCAATCTCTATTTTAGTTCAAACACCCACCCTCGTACTACATGCGTTCGCCAACTGCATCTCTCCGGCCGGCAGTCTCAAAGGAGACGCCTCGCCACTTTCGTGACAAGACCAACCCAGGCCGAACCACTGCTTTTGCCGACACACACAGAGATGCATTATTGTGACGAACACAAGCCGACTCCGCCCCCTCCCGAAGACAGCGTTGCCAATTATTGCTGCTTCATCGAGTCCGACCATAGTCGGATCTGACGAGACCGGGGCGCAAACCAGTCCCCAGTGGGCAACTGCATTGACACAAAGCCGATGCTTAGACTGCTACACAACCGCGGACCCCACGAATGCCTTTCTTGATAAGTTCAGCGCAGACTGGGTTGAAAGCTCTCCGTGTGGACCGGACCACTGGGGGGATGTCAGGAGCGATATGGAGGGGCTGGCCCTCATACTGGAGATTCCCTTTACGTCTGGCTATGGACAATATCATGGCAACATCTCTGGGGCGATGGATCTTGATGATAACAGGGTGAGGGCGACCATCCACAGGGGCACCGGGTCCTCTGTGTGCGCGATCAATTGTGACGCTTGAGACTGGCAATTCCAGCACTTTAGGGATAAACTCTTTAAAAAAATTAAGGGGCTCGCCTCCCTCAACTGACTCCTTGAGGTTTAAGATCATAATATTGTCCCGCCTGGAGCGTCCCTCCAAGTCTGTAACCTTTGCCGACAGCTCTGCATTCATTTTCTCCAACGCAGCACACTTCCCGAGCAGCGGGGCTATTCCATCTTCCAAGGCGGAGATACGTGCCTCCGATTCAGTCTGACGTGTAGTGAGAGAGTCGGTAGCCGCCGCTACATCGTCAATACGTTTGACCATGCTGTCGATTTTTGCATCCAGTCTTGTATCAAATTTGGTGAAAACCTCATTGAACATCTTTTGGGTTTGCTGGCCCTCTTCTGCGACAACATGGGCAATGCGTTTAAGCAGAGCCTCCGATGAGATTTCAGGTAGCATAGCGCTAACGTTAGCTACAGGCCCAATGCTAGCGTCGCTCCACTGTTGTTTCACAGGCTTGGTCCATTTTACTTTGTTTTTGGGGTTTTGGCATTTTTGCGTGTTAATAGAGCGTTTCAGATACTTTTCTAAAAGCTAGGAGAGGTGCAGTAGTTAATAGAAATGGCAGCCGGGGAGAGATGAAGAAAACACGGCTGATCACAGCGACGCCATTACCCAGAAGTCTGCGCTCAGCTTTTAACCTAGAAGAAAAACTAATACATGTGCCTCTTATAAAACATTTCGCTGCTTCCCATAATGTTTGGGGATTGTCACATGACCCAACGTTCTGTTCAATAAATTCACCAAGTTGTGTTTTCATTTGTAATAGAAAATCAGCATTGCTAAGCAGAGATTCAATAAATCTCCATCTGCGTGCTTTGGGATAATCAATTAATGGTGTTAAAGTGCATGACACAGGGGCATGATCAGAGATTAAGATAGGGAGCACGTTAATATGGGGTATATTATTTATAAGAAAGGGCTGACAAATATATAATCAATCCTGGAGGAGGTGCCATGATGACTAGAACGAAAGGAATAGGCTTTAACTTTGTCATTACGAATGCGCCAGAGATCCACTAAGTTCAAGTCAACCAGGAAGGATCTTAGAACTAAGGATGAGGGAGGAGCTGCGTTAAGTGCGCTTGTAGATCTGTCAAGCTCTGGAGAGACTGTGGTTGTAATCGCCAGAGACAATGCAATGAGAGTCTCGATAACATAACAGAGTCGTACTGATGGAGGGCAAAAAGTTTTCATCAAAAACATTAGGCGCATAGATACACGCTAATAGAAGTTTTATATAATTAATAGAGAGCAGCACATAAACAAATCTACCATCATTGTCATTACCATTCTCCATAACCACAAGCTGTAATTTCCTTTCCGCTATAATCAGGACACCCCTAGCTTTAGTTGACGCGCATGAATGAGCTATAATTTTATAGTGCTTGTTTTGGAACCACTGTACGTCCTTCGCTGTCAGGTGTGCCTCTTGAATCAGAGCTATAGAAACGTGTTTGCGGTAAGAAAATTCCAGGCAACGAGTGCGGTTAATGGGTGAGTTCAGACCTTGAACGATACAGCTCAAGATATTTACGTTGGCCATTTAAATGGTGGTGTAGAAGTGTTGCAAAATAACATGTAAACAGTCCACTTTATATGAGTAGTAAAGAAAAGACTTAAACTGAGAATATGTCCCTTAATAGCTAATGGCCGCACAACACATTTAACATAGACAAACTGAAAGTTTAACAACAGAACTATATACAAACAGGCAAACCGCCAGGTCCTTGTTACGCTTAAGGTTTGCATGGAACATACACTAGTCATTCCGGTGGCGCGCATACTGCAAGGCCACTCCTCACAACCCCTCTCCCCTCCTATGTCTCATGATGTTCAACAAACAACAGAAAACAAACAGAAAAGAAAAAAAACCCCACAGAAGAGCTGTTGAAATTGGCATAATACACAAAGTACATAGAGTTTCAGCACTGTGGGCTATTCAGTCCATGATATAGAATGCGAAATAAAACACACAATAGAACATCATAAATATCAACCAACTAATCTAAACAATAGGAAAATTGCTTAAGAGTGAACAACGTGTGATGTGAACGATTCAATCCCTATGACATAAACTATCAGATAACCCGCACAGCAGAACGTCATTAACTTCAACAAGCTTTGTTAAGCAATGTGAGGAATAAACAGCCCTAAAGAGCGAACAATATGCGCAGAATATGTGCGATGTGCAGAACTGTAGCAACTACAGAGCTATAAAGTAGTAGTAGTGGTAGCAGTAGTAGAAAGAGTGAACAATAGCAACGTCAGTCCAAGTCCCATCACTGTTGAATAGCTAAATTAGCAGGTAGTCACTGTAAAGCATACCAAGATTGTTTAGCTGTGTGCAACAACTCACAGTGGCGGTGATGAGGCTTGTCCGACTCACGGAGCAAAGCGGCCATTTCTTGGTTTTGCGTGGCTGGTGGAGGTTGAAAGGTGTTTTGGAGAAACTTCTCGGCTTGTGTGGCGTCCCAAAGTTCACAGTGTGCCCACGATAGGTGATTTTCAGCTGGGCCGGGTAAAGCAGGAACGGCTGGAGCCCAAGCGAAATCATCCTCTTGTGGACTGGGGCGAACTCCTTCCGTTTGCTCGTTGTTTCTCTGCTGTAATCCGGAAAGAATAGCAAGGTTTGCTTGTTATGCTTAACAGGATGAGCTCTAGCTCCCTTCAAAGTGGTAGTTTGAAGATCAGCGTGCGAGGCCGGTTAGCATCTGTGCTAACTCTGCTGTAAAGTCTATGGGCCCTCTCTATGCGGATAACCTGTTCTCCCAAGGAAGGTATCCACTTTGGCAAGTTTTTTTGCTCAGAAAACCAATAGCGTCCGACCCTTCCTCGCCTTCCTTCAGCCCAACCAGTCTCACGTTGGACCTCTGGGTATGGTCCTCCATCTGAGTGATCTTTGAGGGGAGTTCCCCAATTTGATGTTGAAGATCATTAGCTTGTTGCTTGCTAGTGCTCACCGTAGCCTGCAGCGCATCAAACTTAGCCGTGTTGCTCCGGATAGCTTTGTGAGAGGACTCGAGGTCTTTGGCCATTTCACACATATTATCTTTGATATCGTCACCTTCTTAAAATAATGGCCTAAGTCACATTTTCAAGTTTTTCAAAAAATAGATTAAACTGAAACTGAAACAAAATTTGTCAGTTTATTCTGGCAGGGGAGGAGCCTGAGCTGGTGCGAGAGGTGGAGTGGTACCAACTAGACATAGAATAAACTAAAACAAAATTTGTCAGTTTATTCTGTTTTTTGAAAAACTTGAAAATATGACTTAGGCCATTATTTTGAGGTGACGATATGTTGAATTTGATGCGTTAGTTCTGTTAACTGTGGGATGAGGACACTGTTGATCGCTTCTTTTACTGCCGACTGGATTAACGTGTTGAAGTCACTCTGCTGTTGTAGCAACGCGGTCTTAACAGCGTTAGCTATGGCGTCATCGAGCTCTTCCTTTTGCATCGTAACCATGGGTGTTTTTCGGCAACATACTCTCGCCTTCCCATTTGCCTCCGGGCTTTCCTTGAGACATTATGCTGCAATGTGTTATCAATGTTGGTTGAAGAGTAACTGAAAAAAGGAGTTTAGGAGTTGTTGAGGATGGGCTACTGAGCTACGTGTGCATCGCAGTCGAGCGCCACCCGGAAGTCCTCTTGCTTTTAGATTTGACAGTTTCTGATAAGGTATGACTGTTGACCTTGCCTTCATTGTGGATAGCTGCAAACTGGCATTCTCTTTGTTTGTGTTGAGGTCTTGGGCCACTTCATTTAGGATGAAAGACGTATCACTCTGCGTGTCTAAGAGCGCATAGACAAGAACTTCTTGATCTGACTGTTCCATGGATGAGACCCAGACTGGCATGATTGCGGACGTTTGTGTGCTTAGGCCTTCTTGTATGACTTTGTTGGTAGTTGCTGTTGCAGCCATTTCTTGGGTGTCTACTTTATCCTTTGAGTTGTCGTCTCCTTTCATAGGTGTCGACCTTTGATGTTCTTTGAACTTGTCATCATGCATACATGTACGGTGTCTCTTCTTTTGTCTGTCTTTTCACTGAACTCTTTGCACTTGGCGAGGACATGTCCTGTTCTTCTGCAGAACATGCATGATGGGATGTTACTCTGTGTTGTGTTTGTAGACAGTGTCTTTGCTTGACTGATCACTGCCAGCTGTTTCAGCTTCCGCCTTCGTGAGCGGCGGCTTCGTGAGATCGACAACTTTTATTTTTCTTTTATTAGTTCTTTACATTCTGTCCTAACCTCCTCATTTTGTTCTGATTTAGCTATTTTCTGTGCTTAGTTCACTAATCGCTAGATTATCTCGTTTCTTTCTTATACGAATCTTGTGTTTAGTAGGTAGCTTCCTGTTCCCAGTTTGTTACTAGCTTTGAGCTTAGTCTAGCTTACCAGTTAGCTCTATTACATTCGCAGTCAAAACAGCCTCGTTAAAACGATGGTTTGTGTTGACTGCTCCGTAGTTACAGACAGGTTGTCTCTACTAGAGAGACGTGTCCGTGAGTTAGAGCAGCTGCTTTCGGCTAGGATTACGTTAGATGTGACGGGCACTCCAGATAGCCTTAGCCCCGGGCCTGACAGCAGGCCTGCTATTGTTAGCACTAGCTCAGCTTCGTCGGCAGATGTGGAGTTTGTCTCTGTTTACCGGCGTGGGAAGGCTCGAAAGAGCAAGCCATCGATCGTGTGGCCTGGTCTGCAGTCACCTCTCCCGACTGCAAACCGGTTTTCTCCACTCACCAGCCCTGTTGGTAGTTCTACCGGCCATCGTGCTTCTCCCGCTTCTGCCGACAGAGTAAAGCAACGCACGCTAGTGATAGGAGACTCCATTACCCGCAATGTTAGATTAGCTTCGCCAGCCTTGGTTCACTGTTTACCCGGGGCCAGAGTCTCCGACATAGAGGCTAATCTTAGGGTGCTGGCATCACGGAGGGAGAGTCAGGGAACCCAGGCACACAGCACCACTACTTTCAGCAACATTGTTATTCATGTTGGCACCAATAATGCTAGGATGAAGCAATCAGAGATCACAAAAGCCAGCCTAGTCAGAATGCTTGAGTTTGCCAGAAAGATGTGTCGGCATCGATTAATTGTCTCTGGTCCCTTACCTGTGAGGGGTAATGATGAGATGTACAGTAGGCTTACCTCAATGAACCGCTGGCTGGCGCGTTACTGTAATGAGCAGGGATTCGGCTTCGTTGATAACTGGCCTTCCTTCTGGGGCCGCCCTTACCTGCTGAAAACGGACGGCATTCACCCTACTGGGGACGGCACCGCTCTTTTGTCTAGCAATATAGATAGCTGTTTAAGTTTACTTTGACACTAGGGACTTATCATTCAGCAGGCTGCAGGTGATTAGAGAGCCTGATAGGTTTAAATCTGGTGCGGATGTGGAGTCAAGTAGTTTAATTAATGTTAGTCAGGAAATTTCTCATAGTGTAGATTATCAGCCTGATAGCTTGGTCTATAACATTGAGACTGTCTCCCTACCCTGCTGTATTGCTCCCAAGCTCTCCTCTCCTAAATATGTGAATCACAATAATCTAGTATTATTCCTACCACTGGTAGTGGTGAGATGTGCGTCAAAGTACCTAATAATCTACAAAACCAAACAGCTAATGTTATCGAGAATGTGACCACATATCGTCCAAAGCGTTGGTGGCCAAAACTCTCAACAAGGTGTCTAATTCCAATTAATCTTTCACCTATTACTGGCTCTAAAGCTCTGCCTACTACTGATCACGTCCACAAGACGCTTAAATTTGGTTTCATAAATATCAGATCACTGTCTACCAAAGCCTTACTAATAAATGATTTGATTCTTGAACATAGTTTAGATATGATTGGATTATGTGAAACATGACTGAAACCAAATGTTTTCCTTCCCTTAAATGAAGCTTCCCCACCTGACTATACTTATGCCCATTTAGCTCGGGCAAATAAACAAGGCGGGGGTGTTGCCTTAATATATAAATCTATTTTAAATCTGACTTCTAGACTTGAATCTAAATTCCAGTCTTTTGAGTCTCTTATTCTTGGTCCATCTCCCTCAGCCATGACTCGGCTCAGTCCAAATTGTGATACTCTACCGGCCTCCTGGCTGTTACCCGTTATTTCTTGAAGAATTTGGAGAATTTGTCTCAGGCCTTGTTACTCACTCTGATGAGATTCTAATTCTAGGTGATTTCAATATTCATCTGAATAAGGCTGCTGATCCTCTAAGTAAAGCCTTTCTGGCACTAGTTGATACTTTTGGGTTCACTCAGTTTGTTCAAGAGTCGACTCATTGCAGTGGTAACACCCTTGATTTGGTTTTATCTAAAGGAATAGCTGTTTCTGATCTGAATGTCTTACCAACCACACCTGCTGTGTCTGATCATTTTCTCATCAAATTTGAATCATTATTGGCCTGTCCAGTTAATGTCAGCACAGATGAAATTGCCACTCGCCATATTGGTCCCTCCACTGTAGCTGCATTTGGCCAGCAGCTGCCTGAAGTCTTGGCTCCTTTCACTGTGGTAAATGACTCTGTTGAAAATTTCACTAGTGACTTAAATGTGGCCCTCTCTAGTCTCCTCGATTCAGTTGCACCTCTCACTACCAGAGCTAGGCGACTAAAGAGGCCTACACCCTGGTTTAATGATGAGACACGTGCTCTTAAGCGGACCTGCAGGAGACTGGAACGTAAATGGCGAAAATCAAAATTGGACGTTTTTTACCTATCGTGGCACGAGTGTTTATTGAAATACAAGCGTGCTTTATCTACTGCAAAAACATCATATCGCTCTCATTTAATAAATATTAATAAACATAACCCCAGATTTCTCTTTGATACTGTATCTAAACTTACTAAAAAGCAGTCGTCTATTAGCTGCTCACCATTCACAGCCCATTAATTTCTAGATTTTTTCTGCAATAAGGTTGAGGAGATCTTAAACAAAATTAGTTCTTCAACTCCATCTACTCCTGCAGATCCTGTCATACTAAATTCATATCTACACAATGAGTCACTGTCAGTTCCAGTTATTACAGCTTTTGAGACTATCTCACTTGATACTTTGACTAAGTTCGTGTCAGCTTCTAAACCAACTGCTTGCCTACTTAATCCCTTACCAGCAAAACGTTTTAAAGACCTCTGGCCTTTTCTTGGACCTACAATGCTAGACATCGTTAATTTATCTCTTACTACTGGCATTGTTCCCAGCAGTTTTAAGACAGCTGTGGTTAAACCTCTACTTAAAAAACCGCACCTTGATCCAGGGTCTCTGAATAACTATCGGCCAGTCTCTAATCTTCCGTTCATCTCTAGAGTACTAGAGAGAGTTGTGTATCAACAACTTTTGACCCATATAAAAGAAAACGATCTATATGAACCTTTTCAGTCGGCTTTCAGGCCCTGTCACTCCACTGAAACTGCTCTGACCAGAGTGGTAAATGATCTTCTACTGGCGATCGACTCTGATTCCACTTCTGTGCTTCTACTACTGGACCTCAGTGCAGCCTTTAACACCATTGATCACTGTATACTTTTGGATAGATTAAATTGTAATTTTGGTGTCTCTGGCTTAGCTCTCTCTTGGCTTAAGTCCTACATATCTGGAAGAACACATTGTGTCTGCTATAATAATATTATATCAAAATTTTCTGACATTAAACATGGTTTACCACAGGGCTCAGCACTTGGCCCTCTGCTTTTCTCTCTTTACATTACACCTCTTGGCCAAATTATACGCAGTTACGGAATAAATTTCCATTGCTATGCTGATGATACTCAGCTGTATGTGCCTATAAGGGCTGATGATCATACTCAAATCACTAACTTAGAGGCCTGCTTGGCTACTGTGAAAAACTGGATGTCACTTAACTTTCTGATTTTAAATTCAGATAAAACCGAGATGCTAGTCATTGGCCCTGCTAGACACAGACACCAATTTGATCAAGTAACGATAACAATCGACAACTCTGTGGTTTCACAAAGTGTGGCAGCCAAAAATCTTGGTGTTACGTTTGATCCCAGCCTTTCCTTTGATAAGCACATTAAAGAAATCACCAAGACTGCCTTTTTTCATTTACGTAACATATCTAAAATTCGGTCTTTTCTCTCCATGGCTGACGCAGAGATTCTAATACATGCATTTGTTTCATCCAGACTTGATTACTGTAATGTTCGGTTCTCAGGTCTGCCACATTCTAGTACTAAAAGTCTTGAGATGGTTCAGAATGCTGCTGCTAGAATCTTAACTAAAACTAGGAAATTTGACCATATTACACCAATTCTTGCCTCCCTTCATTGGCTTCCTATCCATGTTAGATCAGAATACAAGGTGCTTCTGCTGACTTATAAAATCCTAAATGGGCTTGCTCCATCCTACCTGTCTGATCTCCTTAAACCTTACATGCCATCTCGAGCACTTCGTACTCAAAATACAGGGCTCCTGTGTGTACCCAAAGTTAAAAAGAAGTCAGCTGGTGGCAGGGCCTTTTCCTATCGGGCTCCATTTTTGTGGAATAAACTGCCTGCTGCCATCAGACAATCGGAGTCTGTTGAGTCCTTTAAATCGAAACTTAAAACTCATCTTTTTGCCTTAGTTTACAATTAGTTGCCTTTAAGTTGAGTGCTTCACAACCTGTACTGGATGGCGGGTTGGTTTTCTGTCTCAATGAATTTACCAACCACTCTTCTGCCGACGAGATTATTGAGTATAGATAAAAGAGTATAGATTATGATGAATTGATGACTTAATTGATTATGGCTAATGACTATTGCAAACTGTTCTCTTCTCTAACATGTCTTTTCTCTCTCTCTGAATGATGTCTTCTCCTTTCTCTTTTTCTGTGTTGGAATGGTGTCATGTGAGTCTCTCTTGCATGCATGTGTAGTCGGTTCTCCTCCCAGGTCTCCGTGGTGATGGTGGCCGCCATTTGGATGCTGCCTGCCCTTCCACTCCTCACCTAAGTTTTTCTTATTACATGATGATGCTGGTCGCGTGGCCTGGGTCCTGGACTGCTCCGTTGGCACGTGGACACTGCTTGGCATCCTGTGCATCATGTTCTTCATAAATTTTATGTCCATTATAATTCTGTTATCCTCTTCAATGCTGTATTATGTAAATTGCGTGAACACAACATCCATTGCGCGCTGTCCGTCTTGGGAGAGAGATCCCTCCTCTGTTGCTCTCCCTGAGGTTTCTTCCTATTTTTTCTCCCTGTTAAAGGGTTTTTTTTAGGGAGTTTTTCCTTATCTGATGAGAGGGTCTAAGGACAGGATGTTGTGTTGCTGTTAAGCCCACTGAGGCAAATTTGTAATTTGTGATATTGGGCTATACAAATAAAATTGAATTGAATTGAATTGAATTGAATGGGTTGGCTTCGTAGATGCTTTGGTTTCTCGCTTTCCACACTCTTGAGCGCTTGTATTGAGGATATGGGATCGCAAGCGAGATCTGTTTCCTTGGATAGGAAGTCTACAAACTCTGAATGGTGGGTACCCAGCGTTTGCTTGTCTAGCTTCCATCGCTTTGCGGTTCTATCTGGATACCAACCAATCTGGCAATTTCATTAGAATTTTTTGACTCTCATTGCAGTCATTGAGAACTTCCAATGTCTTAATGTGGGACATTGTGGCTTCGCAGCTCTTGAGAAGTCTGAAAATTCTCTTAGTTCACAAACACCTTTAGAGCTTATTTTTGGCCATCCATGCAGCTTGTCTCTGAAGGACTTCCCAATAATAAATGGGTCTCCGAAACGTTTTTCCAACAGCTGACAGGCTGAGTCGTATGCTGCTTCGGTGCCTAGTAGGAAAAATCCTTCAACGGCTTTCTTTGCAGTGCCACCTAAGTACTTTCTAAGGTAATACAATTTTTCATTCTTTGGAGTGTTTTTCCTGCCTATCAATGTTTCGAAAGATAGTCCCCAGCCTTTGAATTTCAAAGGCTCTTCAGTGAATAATGCAGGCTCTGGTGTTGGAAGATGATTGGCACTTATAGCTTCTGCTAGTATGTTGACCAAATCAGAGTTGTTCTGCACTTGGGGCATGGGCATCAAAGTTGGTGGAGCTTGAGGTACCAGTTGCAGACTTTGGGGACTAGGAGCTTGACTTGTAACTGGTAGAGATTGAGGAATGAATGGGGGACTTGATGCATGGAGGGCTTGGGTTGTGACTGGCAGAGATTGAGGAATAACTGGAGGAATTGTGAGGTTAAGAACTTGAAGTTCTCCTACTGGTTCAACATCATGCAGCAAATCGATTGGTTCAAAATTTTCTTCTACTTGATTGTACACCTTTACTCGAGCTTCTAGGCATTTAAGCTTTCTACGCTTGTCTTGCATCGCTTGTTGCTTAGCTAGGTTCTCAGATTCAAACTGTGCCAGCCGCTGTTTATCTTGAGCCTCTAGCCTTTGACATTCTGTCATTTCCCTTTCTCGTTCATCCAACGCTGCCAAAACTTCCTGGGATGCGGCAGCTTCAGCCGCAGCCTCCTTTCTATTGACTGAGTGGATGCTAGAGTGGGTAGAAACACATTTGATCCATGAGACAGTGGCCTTGACAAAGAACTTGAGTCTAGGATTGATCCAACATCAGGCCAAGGTTCTTCCTTTTCATCTGTTGTATGCCGTTCAAGTTGCCTTTCTGGCTTTCGAATAATGAATGCTGAAAGTGATATGCACATGTCAACTCTACACCACTGGTCTGGTTCAGGAGTTTGCATTCGACATACACTACCGTTCAAAAGTTTGGGATCACCCAAACAATTTTGTGTTTTCCATGAAAAGTCACACTTATTCACCACCATATATTGTGAAATGAATAGAAAATAGAGTCAAGACATTGACAAGGTTAGAAATAATGATTTGTATTTGAAATAAGATTTTTTTTACATCAAACTTTGCTTTCGTCAAAGAATCCTCCATTTGCAGCAATTACAGCATTGCAGACCTTTGGCATTCTAGCTGTTAATTTGTTGAGGTAATCTGGAGAAATTGCACCCCACACTTCCAGAAGCAGCTCCCACAAGTTGGATTGGTTGGATGGGCACTTCTTTGAGCAGATTGAGTTTCTGGAGCATCACATTTGTGGGGTCAATTAAACGCTCAAAATGGCCAGAAAAAGAGAACTTTCATCTGAAACTCGACAGTCTATTCTTGTTCTTAGAAATGAAGGCTATTCCATGCGAGAAATTGCTAAGAAATTGAAGATTTCCTACACCGGTGTGTACTACTCCCTTCAGAGGACAGCACAAACAGGCTCTAACCAGAGTAGAAAAAGAAGTGGGAGGCCGCGTTGCACAACTGAGCAAGAAGATAAGTACATTAGAGTCTCTAGTTTGAGAAACAGACGCCTCACAGGTCCCCAACTGGCATCTTCATTAAATAGTACCTGTTAGAGCCTGTTTGTGCTGTCCTCTGAAGGGAGTAGTACACACCGGTGTAGGAAATCTTCAATTTCTTAGCAATTTCTCGCATGGAATAGCCTTCATTTCTAAGAACAAGAATAGACTGTCGAGTTTCAGATGAAAGTTCTCTTTTTCTGGCCATTTTGAGCGTTTAATTGACCCCACAAATGTGATGCTCCAGAAACTCAATCTGCTCAAAGAAGTGCCCATCCAACCAATCCAACTTGTGGGAGCTGCTTCTGGAAGTGTGGGGTGCAATTTCTCCAGATTACCTCAACAAATTAACAGCTAGAATGCCAAAGGTCTGCAATGCTGTAATTGCTGCAAATGGAGGATTCTTTGACGAAAGCAAAGTTTGATGTAAAAAAAATCTTATTTCAAATACAAATCATTATTTCTAACCTTGTCAATGTCTTGACTCTATTTTCTATTCATTTCACAACATATGGTGGTGAATAAGTGTGACTTTTCATGGAAAACACGAAATTGTTTGGGTGATCCCAAACTTTTGAACGGTAGTGTAACTCTTCACAAATTACCTTTAAATCTGAACAGGTGCTTTCCATATTCTCAATCAACTCATTCAATTCGTCTTCGGAAGCCTCATCAGTCAATATTTCCTTACCTACTCTTGCACGATACCTCCATTTCTCATAGATGATTCTGTATCCATGTTGTACGCTTTTCAGCGTTTATTCTCAAAGTTCTTTTCCTTTTTTTGTTAGGGTTCAGGTTCTTTCACTTCTATGTAGCCTTTCCACTTCTTCTGCAGATTTGGTGTCAGTAGCTTCAGGTTGAGCAGGTTTGGCATTTTTACGGCAGGTCTCAGTGCTTGTGTCAGACATCTTAAGATAACTTGAATAGCTATGGAACATGTGTAACTACTGAGCTTGAATTGGATTTATATTAGGCTATGTGTAAATGTAAGCTACAGTATACCTAAATGTGAGTAGCCAGGAAGGTTATTGATAACGGTATGAATTTCTTGACACTGTGGAAGACTACGTGGGAAGCCTAATTTTCTAAATATAGACTTCAATATTGCATCAAGATAATTACCATTATTTAACTTATCTAGACTTCAAGTTGACTTCAATTTCAAAACAAAAAATAAGAAGACTGGGAGTTACTTTGACACAAATATGCAAGTATAAACCTTAACTGCGGAGGAAATATGCTTAGTAATGGGTAGAGCACTTCTTGGCTTTGACATGAAAAGTTGCGCTTTCAACTGTCTAATCACCGTTACATGCAGTCGCTATTCCGACAATGCGTTATGGGCTTTACTTATCTGATATGCAGGATCTTCGTCGCGTCGATACCCGCTGCAGTCTTGTCGTCTCTCCTACCCGTGTTGAGCAGGCGAGTTCTCACTGTAGCTCTCCACGACAACACAGACACAGGTCGGTTCTTTGAAATGGGCGTTTATTGCTTGGGCACATCTTGTTTTTCTGATACATCCACGTCTTAGTCACGCCGTGAGAACTATATTTGTGGATGAACATAATATAAAATACATCGACAAATTATACAATATATATCATGAAAACAAATGAAAATACAAAATGGCGCTGAGCGCGAACATAAAACAAAGACATTGAAAACCTCGTTGGCCGCTTGTCATGAAAAGAGGTTCTTACGTCCTTGGGAGTCTTTCGGAAGTTTCTTTTGACTGTCTGCGTTGGCTTCAGACATCAATAACTGACCTTTAATGTAATATATGCAGCAATTGAAAACCTTTTATTCTAAGAAATAGTCTCCGCATAGTTCACCAGCAGTGACAGGAAACGCATTTCTCTCATCGTAGATGTTAGGACCCAAGCGTTGTGTCAGGCTGCCCTTTGTATGCCTGAGCGCGTGCCTTATTGTATTTTAACAGTAACAAATTAATTTACTGTAAGCTACTAATAAGACACGTTAGTCCCTATCTAGCGGGTCTGACCTTTTAGCCGAGCGGTTAGTGATGTCGCCTTGTGGTGCAGTACACCTCGTATCGAATCCCGCATCGGGCAAGACAATAACCGGTTACATTACTACTGTCCATCAAATCACATCAGATTTATTTATTGTACGAAATTATGGAATCAATTATGAATCATGAACATAGAGCATTTATGCAACAGCACTTACAGCCGCAATGTCAGCAGCGAACCGTGGGGTCCGGCCGCGGGCCTTCAACGGCGCAATGATATTGTAATCAGCCAAATTTTGGGGGTCGCCAATGTGAAAGAGCCGGTCAATCACGCTCAATGACTCCTCAGCAACCGTACATCATTCTTTAATACGAGTGAGACCTCGTCTGGATAGGCCTGGACTTCTAGAAGTCCTAGGGCGATTTTTTTTGTCCCACCCACTACACCAGCAAAATATGATCGGCTGATTCACCTGTCACTTTCTAACTAAACACACAAGCACAGGACTTCTAGCAGTCCTAACCAGTGAGGGAGCCAGCCAGCTAACCAATTTTCTGCCAAGAGACAACAACAAAATCTGATTGGATAACTCGATTTTCATGGTTTCAGGACAGTAACCCTTTCATTACTGAAGCAAAATTGATAGAAACTAGGGCTAAAATTTGAATTAGAAGAGAGAATTATTATTAGATGAAAAGTTTTAAATATACCATTTAAAATGTTATGTTGGGCCTTCTCTGACGTCCTAGAAGTCCAAGAGTTCCCCTCTGCATCACACCACAATGACATGATACACTGAACTTCATTATCTAACCCTATCCTTATACATCCGTTACTCGTTACTTTTCTATGAGCCAAAGTGGAGTCTCATCAATAATAAACGAATGAGATGATTTACAATGCATAGCACATGGCAAGAGGAATAGGGCATATGGGATCCTTGAATCTGACTCCGACATTTGTCTAGACTCCAAAACAACAACTCCGAAACGGACCAAGAAAATTAGGTTTATTTTCTGGTAAAACTTGGTTAACTAAAGCGGGAGAACGGCATGTGACATGTAGAAATGCAGACAACTCCCTTCTCAGATGCAAGGACGCTCCGTGGCAGACCCCTGCATCTCTCTTGTCCCGCCCCTCTCTACCGTCGACCAATCACATCCGCCCAAGGCGGTGTCAGTCATTCGCTCGTCCAATAGAAAAGTTCAGAAAAGCGGGACGTACCTGCAAGTGGGCTGTGGGACGATGTGGTTCGGGTCCGGCCGTGCTATGCGGAGTATGTACTGAAATCACCTTTTATTCTGCCTCCAAGGTAAGGACGACTACGTACGAGGTTATGCATGGTAGCGTCTAATATCTGGATTTGGGCTGCTTTACATGAACCCGGACTGGCTTTACTTGTCGCTACAACACTGCTGTGTCAAACTATAGAGAAATGGACCGGCAGAAGGAGTACCGCAATGCAGCGCTGCGAGTCATCGGTGCCCCTCGGTTTTGCACTTTGCAGTGTTCGCTGTGGGGAGAGAGGGATGAGAGAAAGTGCGTAGATGCTTTTAGAGAGCATTGACGCCTTTTTTTGAGCGCAAATACACACGATTGTCTTAATAAGAAGTGTGCGCTGAAATATCGTTTCAAATATTTGATCCAACAGTTTTAGTGTGTGTGTGTGTGTGGGGGGGGGGGGCGGGGGTTGGGTGGGGTGGTGGATGGGTGTATTAACAGAGTCAAATGTGGCATCATCGCTGCAGTGACGAAGCGCAAGGTGAACTGATGGGACGCGTCAAGGGCTCCATGGCACCGTCACTTAACAATGCCAAAAAAGGGCAACTCACAGCGTCGTCCCCAGATTTACTGTCACCTCCTTCAATCTAAAAAAAACCCTGTTTTCTCCTGGCCTGGGTCGACATGGAGAAATGCAAACATGCATGTGCAAGAGTACAAGAACACTGCTGTATGTAGCCACCACGTCCTTTCCAGATGGCCAAAGCTTTTAGCAAACTGGCTTCTGTACAGTGATGGGCTGAGGCAAAGAGATTTATTTCCTCCCAGATTTCCCTAGTTATTCACTCTCTTTTTTTTTGTTGCACTGGCACGTATATCCAGTAGCATCCCATTTACACATCAACTCAGGAGGTTGAAACTTTTTTTTTTGGAAACGCCCGTTTTTGCCATATTTTTTTCTAAGGGATTCATATACTCGGGATTCTACTCCCCATAGCCACAATACATCTGTCAGTAAGTCACTGGGCTTAATACATGTGCTGACCTAAATATCTCTGGCCTCTCCAAAGAGAATGTGGTACTCAGAGCTGTGGGGGGATTACAACCAGGGGAAACATCAGAAAACACACAGTACTGATGAATTGATCAGAGATTGCTCTGAAAAGGATTACTGGGATTCACCAATGGTTTACAGACACTTCAGTTCATGCACAGCACTATTATGAACCAATTCAATTCATTATTGGGAATATCTGATCAGATAGAATGAGCATAACTCCTCTTTTGTTAGACTTGGATAGATGAATTTTGCCTATATTACTGCATTATTGAACACGTAAAGGAGAGCAGCCTTCGGGTAAATTTCCCGACTGCCTTTAACGCCATTTGTTTCTTCATAAGATTACCATGAATCGAAAGCACACATATGCAAACAGTAACCTCCAGCCCATCCCATAACAAACCCAATCCATGGCAGAGGTCCAACTTTTTAAATGCCTGCTTCACTACTCCTGTTCTTTCTCCACCTACAAAAGGGGTTGTTTCATAAAATATTGCAGCTCCAATGAAGGGTAGATGCTGCGTGCGTGTGTGTGTGTGTGTGTGTGTGTGTGTGTGTGTGTGTGTGTGTGTGTGTGTGTGTGTGTGTGTGCAAGCGTGTGTGTTTATGTGTGTGTGTGTGCATGTTCGTTCATATCCGCAAGTGATGCTTTCATATCTCATGGTGTTCTGTTGCTAGTATTAAACAACTGAAGTTGAGTCAGCCTCCTCTGGAGGGAATGTCTGCAATCATTGCATGTTGGATTTGCAAAAAGTTCCCCCACTGCTCCCTTTTCACTGGGAGGAGAGAAGGAAGAGGAGGAGGGGAGATTGGTGAATTGGCTGCAGATGTGCTCTCCCATGCTGATGCCCTCTCTCTCTCCCTCTCTCCCTCTCTCTCTCTCTCTCTCTCTCTCTCTCTCTCTCTTACTGTGTAGGCTCATCCCTCTGGTAGATAGACAATGGGGACACTCATGGGCCATAGGGAGATTGTCTGGAATGCTTTTCCTCTTCAAGCCTTGCTTCTTCTGTCCTCACGCAACCTCCTTTTGCCCTTCCTACATTTCCCCTCCCTCAGCTTGAGCAGCTGTGAAACAGAACAGACAGGGTGTTTATACATTTGAAGAAAATGGTTGACAGCCAAACAGATAATGACTGACAATACTGAATATTAAGCAGTTAGTGGCGAGTAATAGTCCACTGCAGGCGTTAGTACCTGCTGCTGCTTTTACTACGGTTACTACTGGTGGCTACATTACTAATGGTACTACTATTATTACTGCTACTACTATTACTACTGCTACTGCTATTATTACTGGTACCAACATTACTACTATTATTACTTCTACTGCTCTTATTACTGCTACGACTATTGTCACTACCATTACTATTGCTACTACTATTATCACTACCATTACTCCTGTGGGAGGGGGGGGGGCAATGGAGGCTACAGCTCTGGGGAAGAAGCTGTTCCTCAGCCTGTCAGTCCAGGTTTTGATGGTGCAGTATCTTTTCCCCGATGGCAAGGTAACAAACAGACAGTGACCTGGGTGTGTTGCGTCTTAGCTGATGTTGCTGTGTTGCACCCCTCTCGGTTTCCCCCTTAATCCCTCCAATCCTCATCTCCCTCGTTCGCCAAATCTCTCTCTCTCTCTCTCTCTCTCTCTCTCTCTCTCTCTCTCTCTCTGCATCTCTGCTGTTTGTTGTATGTGATACTGCAGTATTTTACAGTAGCCATGCCGTGTGATCTGGTAGAAGTGATGCGTAAGCATGTGTGACTGCACAAGGAGGACTCTGTCTGGATACTGCAGTGCTGCCTGGAGAGGGAGAGAGCGAGAGAGAGAGAGACAGTGTGTGCTTTCATGTATAAGCTGTGCATGACTATAGTTTAAGCAGTTTGCTGAGTCATTCTGATTCTAAATCATTCATAGCGCCCCTTCAGACTGAAGATTCATTCTCATTCTGGCTCTGGTATGGCCAGTGCCCCGTCAAAAAATGGTCGGGGACCTAAAGAGTCCAGACATACATACTCATTAGACTTGCAGGATACATGTAATTAAATGTTAAGCACTTAAGTTTTTTGTTTGTTTGGTTTTTCCCCCTACAGATCTCTATTTCAAAAGTATCCATTCTACATACATTATACCCATCATGAGAACTGCATACATACATACATACATAAATGCATACATACATACATACATACTATCATCATCATCATAGACCTTCATACTTGAGTTCGAGTATGATGATCCTCCTTGGGGGTCATTATTGTGGGTCTTCAAGGGTCTGAAGAGGCCAATTCTGGAACCACAAACCTTCTTGCAGTGTGGGCATTGATGTGAGGTGCTGGACGTGGAATATGGGAAAGCCTTTTTGGCGGGGACTCTCCTTTCTTTGCTGCTGCTCGACTCTGGCAGCCTGTTTGAGGTCATCTTCATGGAGTGTGGCTCCTTCACGTAAACTGTTTCTCCATGCGGTCCTATTTTGAGCGAGGTCTTCCCAGGTAGAGCTGTTTATGTGGTTTTTTTTTTAGGTTGATCCTGATGTTGACCTTGAAATACTTTTTCTGACTACCGGATGCTCATTGGCCAGAATTTATTTCCGAGTAGAGAACCTATTTTGGGAGGCGTATGTCAGGCTTTGGTATTACATGGCCTGTCCATTTCAGCTGGTGTTTAATGATGGTGGTGGCAATGCTGTTGAGGTTTGCTTCTTCGAGAAGACTGATGTTAACGTGTGCTTCTCTTTCCAGCTGATACGTAAGATTTTTCGCAGGCATCTCTGGTGGTGGGACGCCAGTACTCTTATATGCCTAGGGTAGGTAGTCCAGGTCTCTGCACCACATACACACATACATACGTATGCAAGACAATTCCAAATATCATTAAGATATGTATTATGATTTTTTTTAGCCACAAATTGAGTAACTGATTCCTCTAATAATGTCAACATCAAATAAACAGCAGCATCAACCAACCCCCCAACCCCCACCCCTCTCTTGCAGTGAGTCTTTAGACCATCATGGCTGCCAATCCTCTACTGTTACTGGCCTTCCTCTCCACCTCAGTCTCTCTCACAGGTAAGTGTGGATACTGGCTGCATACTGAGGGTTCATTTACACAACAAGAAATGAAGATCACTATCTCAAAAGATGTAAAGGTATGATGAAAGGATAAACCATGTAAAAAAAAAGTCATAAACTAGGTTCTGCTCTAGTGCTCGCACCCATTCCAGCCTTTATACCTGTTGAGTCTCAACTGCATATTTCCCAAGGATGGGCTCATATTGCAAAATGACAAGAGCAGCAGCCAGTCTTAGCATATAGATACACAGGGGACCGCCAGAGCTGTGGTATATGGGGATGATAGCAGTTGTCAAGGCCAGTGTAGACATGGGCCATCACTATGCTACATTGCCTGCCGCGAACTAATGAATCGCCGCAGGAGCCACTATCTGCTCTGCTGTACATCCTCCTCAGCTGACATGTGTTCAGGGTGAGAAAAAATGTCTGTCATTGAACTGTAAATTACAATATTTTCCCTCTTTGTGCAAGCGCAGTTGTGTCATGTTGCACAAAACGATTTTCCGTGAATGCCCTCTATCTGGTATTTTTCACAGAATATTAGGTGACTTAATGTGATGTATAGCCTGCTGGGAAATAACTGTGCACGTCAAGTACAGCCAGTGTATAGAAATATTTCCGCTAGAATTTAACACTGGTGATTGTCTTGTGATGTAAACCATTCATGCAAATACAATTGTCTGATGCTGACATGCTTTCGCATTTTAGCTGCGGTCTTGTTTGGTGAACCCAGAATTTATGGAGGTGAGTGATTCTTAAGTGTCTACAGTAACAGAAACTGGCTGATTGTTTTTTTTTTAAATCATATTAATTGATAACATGCCATGTTTGTTGCCATATAAAAAAACTAAGTTCGATTTAAAGCTTCTATATGTTGATTTTGTGGTTTTATTGCTTGAGTGATCTCTTGAGTAGCAGTGAGCCGTGCACTGTTACACAACTTACAATTTATTTTTTATTTTTTTTATATTTCTCTTACTGTGCCCCCTTTCAGCCTCTTTGCCACCTCCATCAAAGCTTTTGTCTTTCGTTTTAGTAAAGAGGATGCACTTGTTGAAAGTGGTGGTTGCACAGGCTACACCCTCCTCCTATCCTCTTCAGTATAACAGAAAGGCTGTCCGTCTGGCATTCCGCGTTTTTGATGACCAGGAATACATTAGCTCTACTGCACTAGCTCAAGCTACATTATTTATTGGAAGTGGAACACTCTGGGTTTTGTTTGATGCACTGCTATTATCCCATGAGCAGATTTTCCTCCCAGCAGATCATAACTCGATCACACGGATGCAAATTACAAACACGATAACAATCAGAAATCAAAACAAATGCGAATATTCATTTTTTTGGCACAGCTATGAAAATCAATTTGACAATACTGGGGTATCCCACGGCAGCACGGTGGTGCAGTGGTTAGCGCGCTTGGCCTCACAGCAAGAAGGTCCTGGGTTCAAGCCCTGGGGTAGTCCAACCTTGGTGGGTCACCCTGGGTTGTCCTCTGTGTGGAGTTTGCATGTTCTCCCTGTGTCTGCGTGGGTTTCCTCCGGTTTCCTCCCACAGTCCAAAGACATGTAAGTCAGGTGAATTGGCCGTACTAAATTGTCCCTAGGTATGAATGTGTGTGTGTGTGTGTGTGTGTGTATGTTGGCCCTGTGATGGCCTGGCAGCCTGTCCAGAGTGTCTCCCCGCCTGCTGCCCAATGACTACTGGAATAGGCTCCAGCATCCCCGTGACCCTGACAGCAGGATAAGCGGTTCAGATAATGGATGGATGGATGGGGTATCCCACAGAGAATATCTTTAATATTTGTTTTGTGTTGGTCAGAGGATGCTACTGGCTATGGGCCAATCTTCGAGGAGGAGCCTCTGGACGTGGTCTATACTGAAGACTCACCCGATGGAAGAATCTCCATGAACTGCAGAGCGCGAGCAAACCCACCGGCCTCATACAGGTAACCCACACCATGTACCAGTGTCATCAGTTCTTCACTGTTGTATTTGATACAGATTGTTGTTTTGCACTGGCCTCGCAAAACACATTTCCATCATGATGAAAATGTATGCAAGGAAAAAACACATACTAAAAAGTCACTGCACTACACTGACCTGTATTCGTCAGTATCCTAACTTTCTTGCGCCCCCTCGTTCCTCATGGTTTTCTTTTTAAATCATTCGTCCCCTCCACCGACTCCTCCTCTCCCTCAGGTGGCGCCGTGATAACTGGGAGATCAAGCTGATGGAGCAGCCAGATGAACATTACAGCCTGGTAGGTGGTAATCTGGTCATCACCAACCCCAGGCAGAAGAAACATTCAGGGACGTACGTCTGTGTGGCGAGGAACATCTACGGCACTGTCATCAGCAAGGAGGCGAGGGTCATGTTTGGATGTGAGCAGGAGAATATTTATTACTGAATATTAAGCAGTTACTGGCAAGTAATAGTCCCCTGCAGGCGTTAGTACCTGCTGCTGCTGTTACTACGGTTACTGCTGGTGGCTACATTACTAATGGTACTGATATTATTACTGCTACTACTATTACTACTGCCACTACTATTATTACTGGTACCAACATTACTACTATTATTACAGCTACTACTCTTATTACTGCTACTACTCTTACTACTGCTACTACTATGCTACTACTATTGTCACTACCATTACTACTGGTACTACTGTTATTACTGCTACTACTACTACTGCTGCTGCTACTACTATTACTACTACCATTATTACTACCATTACTACTGGTACTACTATTCCTACTTCTGCTATTACTACTACCATTACTATTACTACTATTATTACTGTTACTGCTACATTACTATTACTACTACATTACTATTACTACTACTACTACTGCTCCTCCACTGCAAAAAAAAAGATAGTTGATGCTCTCCACAAACAGTTTGATTGGTTTGTCCATTTTTCAAGTTATCATTACCTGTATGAATAATATCTTTCAACATGTTACACTGGAAATGAATGAATTTTTTTTAACCACCCAACTTTCAGTTTTTGATTCCACTGTTTGAAAAAAAAAGATATCGTATCTCAGAAGCTGATACTGAATAAGAGATAGAAGACCGTTCTGCAGTATAAGCTGCACTGAAACACTCGTCACTTGATTTTTTTTCCATGTTTCTTATAATGCAATACCATGCACTACCCTTTTCCATCTATCTTTTTTCTTCATCCTCACTGAAGATCTGGAAGAGTTCCCCCAGGAAGACAGAGATCCTGAAAGATCCACTGTCAAAGAGGGGCAGGGGGCTGTTATGCTGTGTGTCCCTCCAAAAGCCTTCCCAGGTATAAACTGTAGATCCTCACAGGAACGCAACTGATGTAGAAGTCAGATCCTCCGTCACCCAATGGAAAGTTTGGATAATTCCTTCCTGCAATTTTTTCCCTCCACTGTCAGAGAGCATGAATAATAATTCAGCAAGCAGTTATTTCAAAAAGCAAATTTAGTGTTAAAATTAATCAATAATGATTTTGTTGTATAATATGCAAATTATCTTTTCCCTCTGGAAGCATATGGGAATAGAATTTAATCATTTCCAATCCGTGAATAGTTTTTAAGTAGCATAACATGCATTTGTATAGAAAAATGCAGAAACTATTTAATTTCTAATAAACGCAGTCATTATGCAGGTATGAATATTTCTTAGTATGTATTTACATAGATCATGTTGCACATTGATGGTAATTTTCAGATTCTGTAAAGCAATTAATGTCTGGGAAAAAATGTATAATGTAAATCAGTCTTGGACTCCATGTTTCCTGTGCTGCATGTACCGTTTCCTTTCCTCTGTCCCAGCTGAAGTTTCATACCGCTGGATCTACAATGAGTTCCCAGTATTCCTGCAGACAGACCGTCGCCGTTTTGTCTCACAGAAGACTGGAAACCTGTATATCTCAAAAGTGGAAGCTCAGGATGCAGGCAACTACTCCTGCTTTGTCTCAAGCCCCATCATCGGCAAAAGCGTCTTCTCCAAGTTCATCCCTCTCATCCCATTACCGCCTGACGATGGTTAGTGGTCGCCTGCCGGATGATCGAAAATCACCGAGATA
Organism: Lampris incognitus; assembly: GCF_029633865.1. Taxonomy (NCBI): domain Eukaryota; kingdom Metazoa; phylum Chordata; class Actinopteri; order Lampriformes; family Lampridae; genus Lampris; species Lampris incognitus. Next base: position 17,696,164 of record NC_079213.1, on the reverse strand, counting down.
GAGAGGCTGTAAACCTCACTGTACTGTACCTCAGGACTGTTTGTCTGTTGGTGGTTCATCCGGTCTGTTTGTCTTCTGTATAGCATTCTGTTCTTCTTTCTGTCTGTGTATTTAAAATTTGAACTGTGAGGGCATTTGGGTAGCGTGGTGGTCTATTCCATTGCCTAGCAACACGGGGATCGCTAGTTCGAGTCCCGGTGTTACCTCCAGCTTGGTCAGGCGTCCCTACAGATACAATTGGCCATGTCTGTTGGTGGGAAGCCGGATGTGGGTATGTGTCCTGGTCACTGCACTAGCACCTCCTCTGGTCGGTTGGGGCGCCTGTTCGGGGGGGGGGCTGGGGGGAATAGCGTGATCCTCCCACGTGCTACATCTCCCAGGTGAAACTCCTCACTGTCAGGTGAAAAGAAGTGGCTGGCGACTCCACATGTATCGGCGGAAGCATGTGGTAGTCTGCAGCCCTCCCCTGATCGGCAGAGAGGGTGGAGCAGCGACCGGGACGGCTCGGAAAATGGGGTAATTTGCCAAGTACAATTGGGGCGAAACGGGGGGGAAAAAGCCAAAAAAAAAATTGAACTGTGTGGATGTAATGAACGGTGTCTCTTCGTAGGCGAAGAGAGGAAGTATCCAGCAGACATCAGGGTGAAGTTCCCAGACACCACTGCCCTGCTGGCTTCCAACATCACACTGGAGTGCTTTGCCTTGGGAAAGTAAATCTGACATGAAATCGAATTTTATCCAGATTAAAAATGTTTCTCTGAGATTTGCACAGACAGTATCAAAGCCTTTTTTGGCCCCGAAATTTACATTTGCATGCATTACATGAATATTATTAAAGCTTCTATGAGGAGTTTTGGATTTTTGTTGACTTTGGACTAAACTGGCAGTCTTTCTAAGAAGAACGACTTCATTTTGCATAAGCATCGCCTATTTTCAAAGATTTCCATTCACACTATGGTAGCTTTTGCATTGTTTTTTTTAATGAAGAGAGAGATGTAGTCGTGCTTTGAAAAAAAAAAGGTGTTTGCAAGATATGCAGCTGTCTGTATACCGTAAATTGTTTTGTTAAATTTAGCAGGCAATCCAACTCGGAGGTGAGCATATCTAATCCTCTTGCTGATGGTCTCATTTGCTTATATCGGTTATACAAAGGCATCAAATTTAAACTGAGACTGATAAATAATCGCTGAAAATCTCCTCGTAGCAGCTTTAAGTGTGCAGGAGTGAACAGGGTGCTGTTCCCTCCAAGGTTTTACGTGTTGTTGGCACATCGCATCTGTATAGCATTTGTAAATACATTTTTGAGAAATGCTTTAACAACTCATCAGCAACCTTTTCAAGGTCATTAACTCAACTAAATTTGTGCCCGTTAAGCCCTATCCCTCACATCGTATGGAGGAAGGTGGACACCACAGACCTCCCAGCCAACCATGAGATCAGTGACTCTGGGACTCTGCTGCACCTTTACAACATCCAGTATGAGGACGCAGGAGCATACGAGTGTGAAGCCATCAACACAAAGGGCAAGGACTGGCACAAGGCCTGGCTCTATGTGGAGTGTGAGTGAACTCATCGTGGCCATCTGTGCTTGCTTCTTAGTTGATTTAACGCTATGACCCTGAAGGTTTACCTGACATACAAAGTAATTTTTCTATATTTTCTGTTGCTAGTATGTTGGCAGTTAGTCAGTTAGTCCTTGAAAGATAAAAATTGCACTGGACCAGGGTGTCCAGGTAGCGTAGCGGTCTATTCCGCTGCTTACCAACACGGGGATCGCCAGTTCGAATCCCTGTGTTACTTCTGGTGTGGTTGGGCATCCCTACAGACACTTTGGCCATGTCTGCAGGTGGGGAGCCGGATGTGGGTATGTGTCCTAGTCACTGCACTGGCGCCTCCTCTGGTCAGTCGGGGCGCCTGTTCGGCAGGGAGGGGGAACTGGGGGAAATAGCGTGATCCTCCCACACCCTACGTCCCCCTGGTGAAACTCCTCACTGTCAGGTGAAAAGAAGCGGCTGGTGACTCCACATGTATCAGAGGAGGCATGTGGTAGTCTGCAGCCCTCCCCGGATCGGCAGAGGGGGTGGAGCAGTGACCGGGACGGCTCAGAAGAGTGGGGTAATTGGCCAAGTACACTTTGGGAGAAAAAAAGGGGGGGAATCCAAAAAAGAAAGAAAGAAAAGAACAGACAAAATAGAAAAGAAGTTGCACTGGAAACAAGTGTAATCACTTCATCCCATTTCCTTTCCAATATTTATTGTGGGCACTTGATGTAAATAGCACGAGATACATTAGAAACATGATTAGGTTAATGGAACTTAATTATTGTGTTGACAGATATGGAAGTCCCTGATGTCTTATCTACTCTGATTTAACTGCTGAAGTGGCAGAAGTGAGGAGTGAATGTTATTCGGTCAAACTAAATTCACATGTTGTAACACAGTGGTTGTGTTTCTTAGTTAAATTACTGTCAAGTCATTTGGTGGCGCCTTGAAAAGAGTAATGAAAATACAGAAGAGATACAGTCTGCATATTTCCAAACAGTTCTTGGTTCGGGACAAAGCAGAAGCCCAGAAGTGGTGCAACGAGTGTACCATAAACCATGGGACTTGTAGACAGGTATAAGGGTACAGTACATATATTGTATTTGATGTATTTCCCCATGTCTGTGATTGACAGCTGCTCCAGAATGGGCGGAGACCATAAACAACACACAGAAAGACATTGGCTCAGAGCACACCATGCGCTGTGTGGCGTCTGGAAAGCCGTATCCCCAAATCCGCTGGTACAAGGATGGTTACATGGTGAGAACTCCTCCATTTTGTCGGTCTTCACTCAAGAGATGGGAAGGCAATATGTTGCATGGCTAGACAGATGGGCCATCCTTTAGTTCAACCCTCACATTACCCAATGTGGCTGTCAAGCCAAAATGTCCATCCATCCATCCATTATCCAAACCACTTATCCTGCTCTCAGGGTCACGGGGATGCTGGAGCCTATCCCATCAGTCATTGGGCGGCAGGCGGGGAGACACCCTGGACAGGCCGTCAGGCCATCACAGGGCCTGCCTGCCCACACACTCACACCCACACCCCCACACGCACAACCCAGGGACAATTTAGTATGGCCGATTTGCCTGACCAGCATGTCTTTGGACTGTGGGAGGAAACCGGAGCACCCGGAGGAAACCCACACAGACACAGGCAGAACGTGCAAACACCACACAGAGGATGACCTGGGACGACCCCCAAGGTCGGACTACCCCGGGGCTCGAACCCAGGACCCTCTTGCTGTCTTGGAGCAAAATAATGCTTGATGCCTTAAGTTTCAATGCTCATCCAAGAGTACTTTGCATTCATATACTGAGAAATTACTTTAAAGCCGTGGTTCTCAGCTAGTTTGCACCAAGTCTAACTGAAGTTTGCAGTTTCATCATGACCCATGTCTGGCTTTGCTCACTCGCTCGCAGTCAAAAAGAAGAGGACAAGAGGTTTCCAACATTTGGGTGATACACGGGTGTTTTTCCTTTCAAAGTCAATCCAAACCTAATTTTTCCAAAACTTGAAATACTGTCAGCACTCAGGTCAGGGGTCCACCTCAAACAATGAAGGATGACGTAAGAGTGTGCAGGTTGCCTGAACCATACATTACTACAACAGAGTTTAGCTGGTATAAAGAAGTAAAAAGGTAAGAAATGTATTTGGTTTCTGTTTTTTAGTATGGGAAAGGCGAGTTGAAGTTTTCCAGTCTGACTTTTGATGACTCGGGGATGTACCAGTGCATTGCCTTTAATTACTGGGGCACCAAATACGCCAACGCAGAGCTGCGAGTCATCGGTGAGTTCCCCCATCAAACTGCACTGGTGTATCGGATGTTAAATGTTTGTCTTCTGCTTTCTGATGGGAAATATGCATCTGGAAGAAGTGCTTTAGGAATGAATGAAAGAATGTCTCCCAGTCAAAATTATAAAACTGCATTCGAGCATATCTCAACTAGAATAAAAGAAAAACACCCAAATTACACTTGATTTTTTTTCTGCATCAGCATCAGCTCTGGATATTAAAGTGGTTGTCTGCTGATGTTAACTGTAATATTATTTCATTTATTTAAATAAAAAAAATACAGTTGGTTTAAGTATTACTTTTCATTCGGCACATTTGCACTGAAATTAACGTATTCATTGTGGCATTTGCGACTGTCAACTTTATGACCTTCCTCCAGCCTGTGCTCCCACATTCGAGTTCAACCCGGTGAAGAAACGGCTTCTGGGGGCCAGAGATGGCCGTGTGGTCATTGAATGTAAACCCAGAGCGGCTCCAAGGCCCCGCTTCACCTGGACCAAGGACAAAGAGCTGCTCTTCAACAATTCACGGTAGCTAAATATCATCTTTATGGACTTTCAGTGGTATTGTATTGGTGTTTCTGGATGATATTTGGATATTGACTAAAATGGTAAATGAGAGTTTATTACCTGAAATTTATCATGAAATGAGGTCGGAAATATTTGCGAGTGTGTTACTTGAAAACTAGTTTTGGTTTGATGTTATGTTTTACATAACCAAACAGTTCACTGTGATGAACCTCAGTTGGAGATTTTGACATTGTGATATATTATCAATACTGATAAAAGTCAGTATCATTATCATTGTTATTATTATTAGTAATAATAATAATAATGATTATTATCATAATCATCGTGGTGATGATAATTTGCACATCTATTATAAATCTACTACTACTTTCGGCTTTCTTCCTGTCCTCTGCATCTTCCTCTGTCACACCAGCCACCTGCATGTCCTCCCTCACCACATCCATAAACCTCCTCTTTAGCCTTCCTCTTTTCCTCTTCCCTGGCAGCTCCATATTCAGGATCCTTCCCCCAATACACCCAGCATCTCTCCTCCACACATGTCCAAGCCGTCTCAATCTTGCCTGTCTTGCTTTATCTCCAAACTGTCCAACCTGAACAGTCCCTCTCATAATAATTCCTAATCCTGTCCTTCTTCGTCACTCCCAATGAAAATCTTAGCATCTTCAACTATGCCACCTCCAGCTCCGCCTCCTGTCTTTTTGTCAGTGCCACTGTCTCCAAACTATATAACATAGGCACATCTATTATGAATAAAAATATATTTATAACAATAATGATTAATAATAACCATAATTATATGATATACCGATTATAATAATTAATAATTACAAATAAATAATATTACAAATAAATATGATATGGCCCTGTGATGACCTGGTCGCCTGTCCAGGGTGTCTCCCCACCTGCCACCAGATGACTGCTAGGACAGGCTCCAGCATCCCCACAACCCTGAATAGGATAAGCGGTTTGGATAATAGATGGATGTAATATTATATATTTGCATATAGAAAAGAACTATATAAACCTAATTATTATTATTATATCACCCATCATTAATTCACATCCAGTACAACTTGCCATACGTTGTGATAATATGCAAGCTGATGGTGTCAAATCAAAGAAACCCGAAGCACCATATCCCACGCTGCCTTTGGCCACTTGAAAGTGCTTAGCATGCAAGAGCCCTGCCACTGACAGTCAACCAGTGTTTGTTGATCTTGTTTATTTCAGCATTTCCATCATGTACGATGGGAGCCTGGAGATCCTGAATGCCACTAAGAATGATGAGGGGTTTTACACCTGCTTCGCTGAAAACGACCGAGGGAAAGCCAACAGCTCAGGCTCTTTAACGATAACAGGTCCGTCAGTGTGTGTGTGTGTGTGTGTGTGTGTGTGTGTGTGTGTGTGTGTGTTCGCCTTACATTTGTATTTTTGTGTGCCTATTGGGTCTGACTGAGGGTGTAAAGCATGCGTCTGAATCTGCATACATTTGTACATCGATACCTGAGTATTAATGTACAGCATATTATTTTTTTAGTGGCCTTAAGTTTAATAACGATGGCACAGAAAACAGGCCCAATTTGTTTCATTTTTTCATGATAATGCTAACATTTTCATCAGCACATATGACTCAACTGCAGCAGTTTAGTGTCTCACCTATAAGGAAAATTCAACACTGTAAATGTCCGTCAGGGCACAATTGTCCCCCCGATTGCACTTGGCCAATTACCCTACATTTCAAGCCGTCCCAGTCGCTGCTCCACCCCCTCTGCCGATCTGGAGAGGGCTGCAGACTACCACATGCTTCCTCCGATACACGTGGAGCCGCCAACTGCTTCTTTTCACCTGCCAGTGAGGAGTTTCGCCAGGGGGACATAGCACGTGGGAGGATCACACTATTCCCCCCAGTCCCCCCGCCCCCAACAGGCGCCCCGACCGACCAGAGGAGGCACTAGTGCAGCGACCAGGACACATCCGGCTTCCCACCCGCAGACACGGCCAATTGTCTGTAGGGGCACCGGAGGTAACATGGGGATTCAAACCAGCAATCCCCGTGTTGGTAGGCAATGCTACCCGGATGTCCTATACACAATTGTTTTTGCGGGATTGACCCTGTACCTTTACAATGTGTGGGGTGGTATTTCTTGCCCCCCACCATCCTACCCACTCAAGGTGCATATGTGATTTTCTTTTCTCCTCTAGAGGCCACCAGTATCACAGAGGCCCCTGAAGACACCATGGCTAAGGTTGGTGAGGAGGTGATTCTCAGATGCTCTGCTTCATACGACTCCATGTTGGACATCACCTTTGTCTGGGCCATAGACTTCAGAGTCATTGACTTCAATGCCGAGTGGCAACACTACGAACGCATCATGGTATGTGGACTTACTAAACATATGGCAATCATCTCACGATGGCTCAGTTAATGGTTTTGCTGGATAACAATAAAGGCTTTGCTGTACAACAATTTAAAAAAGGGATTATTTGAGGTTTGCCAGGATACATTATGGAAGTATTATTCTGGCAACCAAAAACTGAAATTTGCATCTTAGTAGAATCATAGTTTATCTAACTTTTGTGGTTTCAGTAATTTTTTTGGTTTCACTTCTGCTAGTTTACTGTATCTATGATTTTTCAAGAAAAAGATACTTTAATATTTAGTACTTGTGGGGTTTTATCAGTGATGTTTTGTGTCATTTTGACACAATTATTCAAAATGGGGTGGATATTTTGAATGGATTAATTGAATGAATGAATGAAATTGCATTTTTATTTTCCCTCTTTCCTCTTCTCCGACCTCACTTTCTTCTTCTTCCCTCCGCCTTTACCATCCTCCCCTCTCTTCTCTCCACCTCTGGCAGAGTGAGGAAGGCAGTGGTAACCTGAAGATAAAAAACATACAGGTTTGGCATGAGGGCCGCTACACCTGCACAGCTCAGACTGTGGTGGACAACACCACAGCGTACGCTGACGTCAAGATCGTAGGTCAGTCCCAGCATGCATCGTCTCAGTCACAAATCACAAGTGAACAACCCTAGAGTGACCCGAGCACCTCCTTTCCATATCACCCTCCCTTTCCTTCGTCCTTCAACTACCTTTTCTCCAGGTGTCCCCGGTCCTCCTGGTGTGATCCGGGTGGAGGAGATCTTGGACAAGTCAGTGAAGTTGGTGTGGAGCAAAGGGGCTGATCACAACAGCCCCATCCGCTACTACACCATCCAGACGAGGCACTACTGGGCTCTGCATGAAGATGACTGGAGAAACGCCACAACCTGTGAGTCCTCATGAACGCCACTAGGGGGCCAACTCACCGTCATGAGATGTAACATCCAGACTTACTGCTCTGATAAAATGATAAAACATGAAATTTCTTTACAAAAACAGATGGTTAAACTCATGACATATTATTTAAGTTATTAGATGTTTGATTTTTTTTGTTTTGTTTTCAAAAGTAACATTTTAGTGGGTGACTGATCATGGTATGCAATCATCTTTTTTTTTAAAAATTAGTGGCATTATTTTCAGATGCAGTGAAAAATATGACGTTTAACCCAATATGAGTTGTGCTTTCATTTCAAAATGTTGTTTATCCATTTAAGAAATGGCTCTCTGAAATTAATTAGTCATTACTTCAAGACCGCAGATGATTCTGCCCTCAAATACAAAATGTTTAGTCTAGTTTATTGAACAATCCCAAAATTATTTGAATTGTGGTCCTTAACTATAGACCTCGCATTGAGACTCCACACTTATACACGAATTATATGTTTAGTCCTTTTGTTGTTTTCCATATCAAGATGCCTTTTCCTTACAATTAGACACAGGACAATGTGAACATCGGCTTGCCTTGTGTCTCCCTCAGCTCCAGCCTTTCTCGATGGTAATACCGAGACAGCAGATGCGGTAGACCTGTATCCCTGGATGGAGTATCAATTCAGGATTATCGCCACAAACGAATATGGCCCCGGAGAGGCCAGCATCCCCTCCATCAAAATCAAAACATGGGATTCATGTGAGAGAGAGAGAGAGAGAGAGAGAGAGAGAGAGAGAGAGAGAGAGAGAGAGAGAGAGAGAGAGAGAGAGAGAGAGAGAGAGAGAGAGAGAGAGAGAGAGAGAGAGAGAGAGCGCTTGCGTATGTGTATGTATTGCCTCCCCCAGCTTCTCCAGGTTACCCTGCACTGAATTAAGCAAGTATAGTTAAATGCATGAGTGAGTGAATGAATGAATATTTGTAAAAGAAAAAAACTCATGCATGGAAAACTGTAGGCGTATTTCCATCCAACAGCACGGCATGGTGGCCCCGTGGTTAGCACTGTCGCCTCACAGCAAGAAGGACTTGGGTTCGAACCCCAAGGTTGTCCAACCTTGGGGGTCAGCCCAGGTCATCCTCTATGTGGAGGTTGCATGTTCTCCTTGTGTCTGCGTGGGTTTTCTCTGGGTGCTCCGGTTTCCCCCACCATCAAAAAGACATGCATGTTCGGGTTAATACTCCTGTCCTTGACCGAGGCAATGGAAAGAAGAACTGGAGTTGGTCTCTGGGTGCTGCACAGCGGCTGCCCACTGCTCCTTGCTACACAGCTAGGATGGGTTAGATGCAGAGCGTAATTTCCCTTTGGGGATCAATAGAGTATATCAAACTCAATGAATCAATGAATAAATAAATAGAATCAAAAACTCTCAGATTTCAAGTTAATTATCTCAGAAAAAGACAAAGTCATGCCAATTAAGATGCACTTCCATCAGATCTGTTTAAGCGAGTAAAACCCCGATTGTTGTCCTACGTCATATGTCCATACTTTGACACCCTAGAGAAAATGGACTAATTAAGATCGAGAAACAGCTAATCATGTGATTAAATCCGATTCACGTTTTATTTTTCACTCGGTAAATGCGTTTCTGTTACAGGTCAGCACATTTCCTATTATTCAATAATAAGTTAATCCACCTCAAGTGAGTGTAAAAACTTTGTTAATTTTGGGGATTTTACTTGATATTTGCGGTTTCCACCAAGCTTTTTCCATTCAGAACAACATAATTTGCGTAAAAACACTCGATAGAAATGCAGTGTGTCTTTGCTCTTCATCTTAGCTCCTGTGATGGCTCCCACTGATGTGTCAGGTTATGGAGGCAAAGATGGAGAGATCTTCATCACATGGACAGTAGGTGTTGTAATTTGAATCTTTCAGGCTTTCAATCACACATTTGCATATTGTTCATCTTTATTATACTGACATTATTCGATCATTGTGAGTGGACAGTGATACAGAGTCTGACCACATCATGAAATGGCACGGCTCACCCATCACATCACACAGTAAAATCCCAGTGAGATCGTCTTTTTGTAATCTCTCGCTCTACTATCCACCTCAAGCCGGTGCAGCCGTGGTACTTCTATGGCAAAAAGTTTGGCTACATCGTCGCTTTTAAACCCCACGATGCCTACGACTGGTGGTACGAGACCGTCTCGGACCCGGAGACCAGGCGTTACGTCCACCGAGAGCCCACCTTCATCCCCACTGAGAGTGATTTGCAGTTCCGAGAGTTCCAGGTGAAGATCAAGTCGTTCAACGTGAAAGGCGACGGCCCTTACAGCCTCACCAAGGTCATCTACTACCCCCGAGATGGTGAGATTTCCTTCATGATGTGTGATCACCTCTGCCCATGACATGTCTTATTCAGAGGGCAAAACATGGTGTTTACAGCGTACTACAGTATTTTACTGCTTTGTGCACTAGACAGATGTACTGCATCTAAATGATATTCTTCTCAATTTCCACTTACGAAGGATTCAGAGCAGACAAGGGGAGGGATTTTATTACAAAAAATGAGCCAGTAGCAGCTCATGACCCTTGTTCTCTAATTAGAACTTCATGAGTGAGATGCAGTAGTGTGGCCGCTCTTCTTTATAACATAGGGTTTAAGATTATGCACATATTGACAGATTGAAACATAAAAAGGCACAGAATGGCATGCCCCCCGCCCCTTTTCTCCCTAATTGTACTTGGCCAATTACCCAATTTTCCATGGTATCCCGGTCACTGCTCCACCCCCTCTGCCAGTCCAGGGAGGGCTGCAGACTACCACATGCCTCCTCTGATACACGTGGAGTCGCCAGCTGCTTCTTTTCACCTGACAGTGAGGAGTTTCACCAGGGGGATGTAGCATATGGGAGGATCACGCCATTCCCCCCAGTTCCCCCTCCCCCCTGAACAGGCGCCCCGACTGACCAGAGGAGGCGCTAGTGCAGTGACCAGGACACATACCCACATCCGGCTTCCCACCCGCAGACATGGCCAACTGTGCTTGTAGGGATGCCCAACCAAGCCGGAAGTAACACGGGGACTCTAACCGGCGATCCCTGTGTTGGTAGGCAACGGAATAGACCGCTATGCCACCCGGCCACCCTACGGCATGTTTTTTTGTGGTGTTTTTTTGTTTGCCCAGAACACCTGAACATAGGAACACATTTTCTGGACACCTGACCATATCTGATAAATGGTCCACTTCCAGAGAGCGATGTCATTCTTAAGTGCTAGAAAAGCAATAAACATGAATATTCAGAATCAAAACCAAAGAGTGCTGATACTGTACTGCACCAGCTGCAGATAGTACAGTATGGTTGCATCAAGGTACATCTGCAAGGAGAACGCTTTTGTCGGTTTTGCAATCCTTTTCTTCTGTCTCCATCTGTTTTTTTTTGTCCACTGTGAGATGTCTTAATGCATGCTCAATAATCCAGGTAAGGCGATCCACTGTGAAATGTACTGTGCTGCAGACAAGCACACTGTGTTGAAGTGCGATCCACATTTATGACATATTGAGTAATGGCACACCTCTCAAGGGTGGTGTATAACACTTGTAGGAGTTAAAAAATGTTTGGGGGAGGGATTCCTCCCCCTTTTCTCCCTAATTGTGCTTGGCCAATTACCCTATTTTCCAAGCCATCCTGGTCGCTGCTCCACCCCCTCTGCCGATCTTGGGGGTGGGTGAAGGGGCTGAAGACTACCACATGTTTCCTCCGATACATGGTGAGTTGCCAGGTGCTCCTTTTCACCTAATAGTGAGGAGTTTCGCCAGGGGGATGTAGCACGTGGGAGGATCACACTATTCCCCCTAGTTCCCCTCCTCCCTGAACAGGCACCCTGACTGACCAGAGGAGGCGCTAGTGTAGCGACCAGAACACATACCCACATCCGGCTTCCCACCTGCGGACACGGCTAATTGTGTCTGTAGGGATGCCCGACCACGCCAGAGGTAACATGGGGATTCGAACAGGCAATCCCCGTGTTGGTAGGCAAAGGAATAGACCGCTATATTACGCGGACGTCCGTAGGAGTTCATTCTCACATATACAGGAATAAATCTGCAGAGTGCTCGTGCTCAGTCCATGGGTTGAGTACAGGCTTCATGCTGGAGACCAGGAACAGAGAATACCAGTCTTCCTCTCATCTTTTAATTTCTTCTTCTCCAGTCCCTTCGGAGCCCCCGACAGATGTCTATGCCAGGCCAGTTTCTTCCCATGAAGCGCTGGTTTGGTGGTTGCCAGTGGTAGACACTGGTACAGGCCTGCAGCAATACATCGAGGGATACCAGGTGTGGCCCGTTTCCTTTTTACACACTTGCATCAAAATGTTCTGAGTCCAAAACATGTTAATTTTGGGATCAACAATCATCCCGTTTGTTTTAAGACTTATACAATACAGACATTGAAGTCTTGTGTAGGTGCTATATTATTTTTTCTGCTGAGAAGATTTACCCCGTTCCTTTAGAAGTTTCGTTTGTTTTATGTGTCCGTCTCGATCTTTGAGATCACTTTTATCACATTTTGAGCAGCTCTCATAAATTCCTACCAAACCTGTCAACAAATTTCTGCTGACATGGACGTTTTGTACTGTATTGATCTTCCTGTTAATGTGAGTATAGCCATTTGACCTGATTGACAAATTGACCGATGTCTCATCAGCTCAGTCCTGTCTCCCACTGACTAGGTTAAATACTGGAGGAAGTATGACGACCCCGAGCCGGGGGCCAATCGTATATTTGTTCCCGCCGGGACCAACCAGACCAGGCTGGAGAACATGCTGCCAGACTCCCACTACCTCATCGAGGTCCGGGCCTATAATGGAGCAGGCTTTGGGCCCCCCGGCGAACACTGTGAGATGTTCACCAAGAGACCACGTAAGACTGATAAAAATCACCATTTAACATCAGATTTATTCACACAACCAGAATCTCATAATAAATAGAAATGGCAAGTTTAGAGTGTATGATACCACTTAGTATTGCTGTTGATATATATATATATATATATATATATATATTTTTTTTTTTAAAAAGTCAATCTGTAAAAAGGCAGTTTTTCAGGAATTGAGAGAAGACCGCTTTGTTCATCATTATGCATATGGGTTTATGAAATGTGTCAGTTTTGATTTTGATTGTTTCAAGGGCCAAAGGGTCACAATGTTTTCTCAGCGCATAAAAAAACCATGTAAACTCTGCATACAAATAACAAAAAGATGTACCAAAACGTGAGCAATGACAAAAACACCGTTTGTGTTTTCTTTTTTCTTTTTTTTTTTGTACTAAGGCATCTTTTATTTATTCATGTTTTTGCCAACAGCACCACCCGAGGCTCCCAGGATGTGGCGCTACATCAGTTGGACAGGCAAATGGCTGTATGTGTGGTGGGACCATATCCAATATGACTGGTTTGGCAACATTTCCTTCCCACTGTACTACAAGGTAGGTCTATCTATCTATCTATCTATCTATCTATCTATCTATCTATCTATCTATCTATCTGTCCATTATTCAGTCACATGTCTTTTAAAAATGTGTTCTTTTCTTATTCAGATTCTGCTTCGTTGTAACCATTTTAGGATGTATAATTCAACTCACACATAATCACATCTTCCCCTCCACAGTAATCTCAGACACTGCCATTGCAAACACTCCCCTAATCTTTCTCACGTGAAAATGTACATCAACAACAAAGAAAAAAAAACAAACCCATTAAAACTATGCTCATACGAGGGAATGTGCAACAGTGTTAAAATTAGACTCCAGCCCCCATTTCCCACTTTTCCTATCATACTGTGTTTCAGTCAAGGTTACATATCCAAGGTGAAGTCCCACAAACATGGAACCTATACCTGAAACCTGCACTTAGCATTGACTACCTGGTACCAGTGATGTTGCAAACATCAGAGAAACTTTGTTAATTTGAACCAAAATAAGTTTTCCTGGCCATGTCTTGTTGAAAGTAAAGTAAAGAAGCATTGTTCACGCATTGTTGATAGTTCGTTATATTGTCCATGTGTCTCGTTCCCCAGGTCATGTTCAGAAAAACAGGCCACATCTATGGGAAAGTCTACGTCACAGGCTGGCACTTCATGGACTTCCCCATGCCACAGCTTGGTGACTATGAGCTGATGGTGCGTGGCCGCTATGAAGGAGGAGATGGACCCGTCAGGATGATTCATCTTCTGGGTAAAACTTTTCTTCTAAAATCTACTATAATTTTATGTTTATTGATCCTGCGTTAAGTCCTACGTTCTTGCTTTCTCTCAAAACTTCGGCGGCGTTTTCATGACTTTCCCCTCATGAATCAATTGGCATCGTCTTTATTCAACAGGGACGATCTGCTTTTCATGGAGATAAGCTGAAACAAGCCGACTACATCTTAATAAAAAAAAAAAGAAAAAAAAAGATTTAAGACTGAATGCGAGTTAACATTTTGATGGGCGGTTTTGGTTCTGTGCATTTTTATTCAAGACAATTGGTTTTTTAAAGATTATCTCGGTGCTAATCTTATTTTTGTGCCAGTAAACACAAGCACGGAAAACTGATTTAGATTTGTGTTCAGATGTCTCAAATAGCATAACAACCTTTTCAATTAAAACGGATTCTCTTAAATGAACATGCCAGTCAAAATTTACATCTAATACCTAAAAACACCAAAGTAAACATCTGCAGGTCACATATGCTGGTTAATCACAACTATTTGTTTGCTGGACCTCCACATTAAGGCTGATGACAGTTTTCTTCTGTCTCATATTCCTCCTCAGGAAAAGCATCCATGATCTCACCCTCATTCAGCCTGGTCTCCTTGTTGCTGCTGGCGGTATGTATTTTTGGACTGAGAATTTAGGCCCGTCACCAATGGCATGCCTGAAATGGACTCTTTGGTGAGAAGAACGTGGACCACGCTAAGATATGCTATCTTGGTTTCACCCCTACAAACACCCATTGAACAGGTGCACTGTCTATTACAACGTGGTCATTGGAGAAGTCCCTGCTGATGCATCAAGCCCATCTCACCCACTTTAAGTTGCTCTGGATAAGACACACAGCTCAGTGCCCAAAACAATTAAGCACATATATATACTTTGTTAAAAGAAACACTTAATGGTAGGGATAGTGCTCAACAAATAAGGAGCAAAATAATCCAGTTAATCAAGTAAATTCTCTACGAGACAGTACAAGCTTGTTTCATGCTATAATCAAGCAATCACCGCATGATAATGACTGCTTTATTATAGCATGAAACAAGCTTGTACTGTCTCATAGAGAATTTACTTGTATATATAAAGATTTGTTGAGCCCTTTTATCAACACCACGGTTTCTGGAAGAAAAAAAAGGCTCATATATATATATATATACACTACCGTTCAAAAGTTTGGGATCACCCAAACAATTTTGTGTTTTCCATGAAAAGTCACACTTATTCACCACCATATGTTGTGAAATGAATAGAAAATAGAGTCAAGACATTGACAAGGTTAGAAATAATTATTTGTATTTGAAATAAGATTTTTTTTTACATCAAACTTTGCTTTCGTCAAAGAATCCTCCATTTGCAGCAATTACAGCATTGCAGACCTTTGGCATTCTAGCTGTTAATTTGTTGAGGTAATCTGGAGAAATTGCACCCCACGCTTCCAGAAGCAGCTCCCACAAGTTGGATTGGTTGCGTACCATACGGTCAAGCTGCTCCCACAACAGCTCAATGGGGTTCAGATCTGGTGACTGCGCTGGCCACTCCATTACCGATAGAATACCAGCTGCCTGCTTCTGCTCTAAATAGTTCTTGCACAATTTGGAGGTGTGTTTAGGGTCATTGTCCTGTTGTAGGATGAAATTGGCTCCAGTCAAGCGCTGTCCACTGGGTATGGCATGGCGTTGCAAAATGGAGTGATAGCCTTCCTTATTCAGAATCCCTTTTACCCTGTACAAATCTCCCACCTTACCAGCACCAAAGCAACCCCAGACCATCACATTACCTCCACCATGCTTAACAGATGGCGTCAGGCATTCTTCCAGCATCTTTTCATTTGTTCTGCGTCTCACAAACGTTCTTCTTTGTGATCCAAACACCTCAAACTTGGATTCATCCGTCCACAACACTTTTTTCCAGTCTTCCTCTGTCCAATGTCTGTGTTCTTTTGCCCATCTTAATCTTTTTCTTTTATTGGTCAGTCTCAGATATGGCTTTTTCTTTGCCACTCTGCCCTGAAGCCCAGAATCCCGCAGCCGCCTCTTCACTGTAGATGTTGACACTGGTGTTTTGCGGGTACTATTTAATGAAGATGCCAGTTGGGGACCTGTGAGGCGTCTGTTTCTCAAACTAGAGACTCTAATGTACTTATCTTCTTGCTCAGTTGTGCAACGCGGCCTCCCACTTCTTTTTCTACTCTGGTTAGAGCCTGTTTGTGCTGTCCTCTGAAGGGAGTAGTACACACCGGTGCAGGAAATCTTCAATTTCTTAGCAATTTCTCGCATGGAATAGCCTTCATTTCTAAGAACAGGAATAGACTGTCGAGTTTCAGATGAAAGTTCTCTTTTTCTGGCCATTTTGAGCGTTTAATTGACCCGACAAATGTGATGCTCCAGAAACTCAATCTGCTCAAAGGAAGGTCAGTTTTGTAGCTTCTGTAACGAGCTAAACTGTTTTCAGATGTGTGAACATGATTGCACAAGGGTTTTCTAATCATCAATTAGCCTTCTGAGCCAATGAGCAAACACATTGTACCATTAGAACACTGGAGTGATAGTTGCTTGAAATGGGCCTCTATACACCTATGTACATATTGCACCAAAAACCAGACATTTGCAGCTAGAATAGTCATTTACCACATTAGTAATGTATAGAGTGTATTTCTTTAAGGTTAAGACTAGTTTAAAGTTATCTTCATTGAAAAGTACAGTGCTTTTCCTTCAAAAATATGGACATTTCAATGTGATCCCAAACTTTTGAACGGTAGTGTAGATATGAGCGTTTTTTTCCGAAACTGTCAATGGTGTTGATAAAAGTGCTTAACAGAATATCAACATATACATACACACACACACACACACACACACACACACACACATATATATATATATATATATATATATATACACATATATATATAACTTTGTTAAAGGAAACACTCAACGGTAGGGAAAGTGCTCAACAAATAAGGAGCAAAAATAATCCAGTGAGTCAAGTTAATTGCTTGTACTGTCTCAAAGAATTTACTTGACTCACTGGATTATATAACCTCATTGAATGAAACACTCAATGGTAGGGAAAGTGCTCAACAAACAAGGAGCAAAATAATCCTGATTGGATTATTTACTGGATTACAGTATATACAGTGGGACTTCTACAGTGGATACTGTCCGTCATCCATTTTTAGATGTAGTGTATCTAACTGATACCACTGTGCTAGCAAAGGGAACACATCCAGATGGTAACGAGTGTCATCAAGTGGTAAAGGGATGGCATTCAATTCTGTCAACCTCGTTTCTTTAAATTCTGCCCTTTGCATAAGAGCTAATGCATCCAGAAGCTTCTTTTGATATCATTCTGTATAAAACAAAACAACAAAAAAACAATAATATAACCACTTGATTTGCGTTGTCAAGCATATTAAATCCTACTCCCTTCAGCTTTTCCCTGTATGTGAATAGTCATATGTTTGCAATTGAAGTTAGATGGAAATATTCTCGACTGAACGGAGGTAGAAAATTTGAACCAATAGATTGGGAAAGCTTTATTGTTCATGCTGTATTAAGCACTACCAAGCTCTCAGATGGTCCAAGTACTGAATAGTATGAAATGCACTCCGTTACTATAATCACCGTATTACGTTTTGGATGAGCAGAGAGGAATGACTGATTTGTGTGAGATTGCAAAGTACCAAGAGTGTTAATTGCCGTTTCTCTCCTTGGCGCCGCAGGTCGTACACTTAATTTTGAATAATCCTCTTCTTCACAGTCATGAACACACTGCAGTAGATTAGACGATTTGTCACACGGAGATATTTTTGTTAAACTATTTCGAAGCACTTTTCTAGTTTCTAAATGTGCACAGAATCTTGTTTTCCTTGTTTTTCTTTGTTGATTGAAAAGAAATTCCCCCCCCCCCCCGAGTTTACCCACTACAAAAATGAATTTGCTGTAACATCTCAGCTGATTGATAGAAAACAGTTTCACACACTTCAAATGGTAATTTTGTCCTCTAGCGGTGCCGTCAAAACCCGTATCACTTTGTGTTTATTTGAAGCGTGTCGTGGCTGGGAATGAACAATCACATAATAGTTGGTCTGACTGAACACTGGATCCGTGGTTGTACAGAAACGTTGCAGGAATATGCATTATTTTATGCTGTTTGTTCTGTTCTTCATCAGGCTGCAAACCTAATAAATGCAATAGAACAAAACAAACTTGGCTCTCATTTATGTTTCCTGAAATTATGTAGGGCCTTTCCATCTTATTTAATAGGTTAGCTATTGCTTAGCGATTCCGTTAAAACATAATTTATTCATCTATTATCAAAAGCGCTTATCCTTACTCAGGGTCGCGGGGATGCTGGAGTCTATCCCTGCAGTCATTGCGCAGCAGGCGGGGAGACACCCTGTACAGGCCGCCAGTCTATCACAGGGCCAACCCACAAACACATTCACACTGAAGGACAATTTAGTATGACCAATTCACCTGACCTATGTGTCTTTGGACTGTGGGAGGAAACCGGAGCATCCAGAGGAGACCCACGCAGACAAAGGGAGCACATGCAAACTCCACATGGAGGACGGCCCGGGATGACCCCCAAGGTTGGACAACCCCGGAGCTCGAACCCAGGACCTTCTTGCTGTCAGGCCACCACGCTAACCACTGCGCCACCATAATGTGTTATTAATTGAAAATTAGAAATGTATTTCTGACTTCTAAACTACATGCTTACTTAGGTACTGGCATAATTTGATAAGCATTTAATGTTGTATGACTGGATTTTGGATTTTCATGGGATGGCCAATAATACAAGTACAACATGTCTTAATGTCTTTATGCATGTTCAATAATCCAGGTAAGGGGCATCCAGGTGGCATGGCGGTCGAGTCCGTTGCCTACCAACACAGGGATCAGTGGTTCAAATACCGATGTTACCTCTGGCTTGGTCACGCGCCCCTACAGACACAATTGGCCGTGTCTGTGGGTGGGAAGCCGGGTGTAGGTATGTGTCCTGGTTGCTGCACTAGTGCCTCCTCTGGTCGGTTAGGGTACCTGTTCGGGGGGGGAGGGGGAACTGGGGGGAATAGTGTGATCTTTGCATGCGCTACGTCCCCCTGGTGAAACTCCTCACTGACAGGTGAAAAGAAGCGGATGGTGACGCCACATGTTGGAAGAGGCATGTGGCAGTCTGCAGTCCTCCCCAGCTTGGCAGAGGGGGTTGAGCAGATTGGGACAGCTCCGAAGAGTGGGGTAATTGGTCGGATACAATTTGGGAGAAAAAGTGAGGGGGGCATTTATCCAGGTAATGAAATCACGGAAAGTTGAATCAGTTCATTTGGATAAAGTGTTTATTGAGCGAGAAATGTCTCATCACTCATCTAAGTGACCTCTTCAGTCTCAACTGACTGCAGGTATCCCAGAACACGCTGCGCCAAAAGTTGGTGCACCCCAAGGATAGAGTCCCCCGGCACAAACAGAGCAATATAGTGTACGCTGTTAAGTGCCAGGAGGATTGCTGCGACTTGTACATTAGGGAAACCAAACAGATTCCAGCCAAGAGAATGGCACGACACGGGAGAGCTAACACGTCAGGCCAGGACTCCACAATCTCCGCCCATCTACAGGCCAGTGGCCACTCTTTCAAGGATGAAGATGTGCACATTCTTAATAGGGAGGAATGCTGGTTTGAATGGTGAGTCAGCGAGGACATCTATGTTAAGAGGGAACGATCATCCCTGAACCGGGGGGGGGGGGGGCTAAGAGTACATCTGTCACCACCTTACAGTGCTGTGATTGCAACCATTCCCAGTCCTCTGTGAATAGTACACATGGCCATTGTAACTCTAGTTAATGGTTACACCAATTTGCATATGAAACTGATAATTGGTTTGGTTGTTATGCCACTGTATTGTTTATAAGGGGTGGGGATACCTGCAGTCAGTTGAGACTGAAGAGGTCACTTACTATGATGGTAAATTTATTTTCAGCTTTGCTTCTTATCTCCTAAAAAATCTAACTCCAAAACTCCTTACTATTCTAGTTTGGGTTACAATATACACATACTTATATAATAATATACACACTATATAAATCTACTACTACTACTTTTGGCTGTGTTTCCATCTCTCTATCCTCTGCATCTTCCTCCCTCACCACATCCATAAACCTCCTCTTTGGCCTTCCTCTGTTCCTCTTCCCTGGCAGCTCCGTAGTCAGCATCCTTCTCCCAATATACCCAGCGTCTCTCCTCCACACATGTCCAAAACATCTCAATCTCGCCTCTCTTGCTTTGTCTCCAAACTGTCCATCCTGAGCTGTCTCTCTAATATAATCATTCCTAATCCTGTCCTTCTTCGTCACTCCCAATGAAAATCTTAGCATCTTCAACTCTGCTACCTCCAGCTCTGCTTCCTATCTTTTCATCAGTGCCACTGTCTCCAATCCATATAACACAGCTGGTCTCACAACCATCTTGTAAACCTTCCCTCCAACTCTTGCTGGTACCCTTCTGTTGCAAATCACTCCTGACAGGAATATCTATGATAAGAACATACTCCTCTTTCCTCACGCCAACTACCATCTTACAGGTTATACAAACCTTGGTTTTGTCACACCTTGACTACTGCCCAGCAATCTGGTCAAGTGCAGCAAAACAGGAGCTAAACAAGCTTCAGATAGTGCAGAATAGAGCAGCACGTCTTGCACTCAGGTGTTCAATGAGAACAGGTATAAACCAAATGCACCGTGATCTCGCCTCGTTGAAAGTAGAAGACAGCTTAACACGCAGTCTTCTAACGTTATTCAGGAATATAATTGTGTCAAAACAACCCTACTGCCTGTACTCAAGAATAACTTTTCCCCAGGACAGACATGAACATGGAACAAGACAAGTTAGCAGGGGTCATGTTACAATTCCTCAACCCAGAACAAATGCAATGAAAAGAACTGCTATGTATAATAATAATAAACTTTATTTGTATAGCACCTTTCATACATAAAATGCAGCTCAAAGTGCTTTACATTAAAAACAAGGGAAAACAATAAAACTCAACAACAGTACAACAGTATAGGGCCATTTCACAGTGGAATAGGTTGCCATATGTTATTACTCAGGCAACAAGTAAAGAAAGTTTTAAAAAGCAACTTCAGAGGTTATTTTTGGGTACAGACATACACAATGTCTAATACATGACTTTTTATATTTCTATTCTGAAATGTGTAGCTCAAAACAGCTAGTAGGAGCAGTCTGTGATTGATGTTACAGTAAGTGTGTGTGTGTGTGTGTGTGTGTGTGTGTGTGTGTGTGGGGGGGGATTATGTGTTTGGCTTCTCTAATAATGCTGGTTTAACTGAGGTGGGTGGGATGGGGTGGGGGATAAATTGAATTTAATGATGCAATTGTGTTTATTTATGTATGCATGCATGTGAAAGCATGTGTATACATGGATGTTGTTGTAGGAAGTTTTTAATGTGGACCCCAGGAAGAGTAGCTGTTGCCTTGCATAACAGCTAATGGGGATCTAAATAAACATAAACACTCTCCTCCACCCACTCCAACCTGCCTGCACTCTCTAATTCCTTTGGACTCTGCACTCCCCATAACTTTGGACAGTTGACCCCAAGTATTTAAACTCATGCCTTCGTCACCTCTACTCCTTGCATCCTCACCATTCCACTGTCCTCTCTCTCATTCACGCGTAGGTATTCCGTCTTGCTCCTACTGACTTTCATTCCTCTTTTCTCCAGTGCATACCTCCACCTCTCCAGGCTCTCCTCAACCTGCACCCTACTCTCGCTACAGATCACAATGTTATCCGCAAACATCATCGTCCATGGAGATTCCTGCCTGACCTCGTCCGTCAACCTGTCCATCACCATTGCAAACAAGAAAGGGCTCAGAGCCGATCCTTGATGTAATCCCACCTCCACCTTGAACCCATCTGTCATTTCAACCACACACCTCACCACTGTCACACTGCCCTCATACATATCCTGCACCACTCCTTCATACTTCTCGGCAACTCCCGACTTCCTCATACAATACCACTCCTCCTCTCTCGGTACCCTGTCATATGCTTTCTCTAAATCTACAAAGACACACTGTAGCTTCTTATGGCCTTCTCTATACTTCTCCATCAACATTCTCAAAGCAAACATCACATCTGTGGTGCTCTTTCATGGCATGAAACCATACTGCTGCTCGCTGATCATCACCTCTCCTCTTAACCTAGCTTCTATTACTCTTTTCCATATCTTCATGCTGTGGCTGATCAACTTTATACGTCTGTAGTTGCAACAGTTCTGCACATCACCCTTGTTCTTGAAAATTGGTACCAGTATGCTTCTTCTCCACTCCTCAGGCATCCTCTCACTTTCCAAGATTGTGTTAAACAATCTAGTTAAACACTCCACTGCCATCTCCTCTAAACATCTCCATGCCTCCACAGGTATGTCATCTGGACCAACTGCCTTTCCACTATTCATCCTTTTCATAGCTGCCCTCATTTCCTCCTTGCTAATCCACCGCACTTCCTGATTCACTATCCACACATCATACAACCCCCCCCCCTCTCTCTCTCTCATTTTCTTCATTCATCAGCCCCTCAATGTACTCCTTCCAACTTCTCAGCACACTCTCCTCGCTTGTCAGCACATTTCCATCTCTATCCTTGATCGCCCTAACTTGCTGCACATCCTTCCCAGCTCGGCCCCCCTGTCTAGCCAATCAGTACAAGTCATTTTCTCCTTCCTGTCGAACCTCTCATAAAACTCACGATACGCCTTTTCCTTTGCCACCTCTCTCTTTGCTGTCTCTCCTTGTACGCCTGTCTACTTTCTTCATCTCTCTATCCCACTTCTTCTTTGTCAACTTCTCCCTCTGTATACTTTGCTGTACTTCCTCATTTTACCACCAAGTCTCCTTGTCTTCCTTCCTTCAGGACAGACACCTTCCTAGCCGTGTCCCTCACTATTTCTGCAGTGGTTGCCCAGCCATCTGGCAACTCTTCACTACCAACCAGTGCCTGTCTTAACTCCTCCTTGAACTCCACACAACAGTCTTCCTTCTTCAACTTCCCCCATTTGATCCTTGGCTCTGCCTCCACTCTCTTCCTCTTTTTGGTCTCCAGTTATCCCACAGACCACCATCCTATGCTGCCTAGCTACGTTCTCCCCTGTCACCACCTTGCAGTCTCCAATCCCTTTCAGATCGCGCCTTCTACTTAAGATATAGTCCACCTGTGTGCACTTTCCTCCACTCTTATACGTCACCCTGTGTTCCTCCCTCTTCTTGAAATATGTATTCTCCAGAGCCATTTCCATCCTTTTTGCAGAATCCACCACCATCTGTCCTTCCACATTTTTCTTCTTGTCACCATACCTATCCATCACCTCCTCGTCACCTCTGTTTCCTTCACCAACATGCCAATTGAAGTCTGCTCCAATCACCACTCTCTCCTCCTTGGGTACACTCCCCACCACTTCATCCAACTCACTCCAGAATTATTATTTCTCCTCCATCTCACACCCAACTTGCAGGGCATATGCGCTGATAACATTCAGCAATACACCTTTGATTTCCAGCTTCATACTCATCACTCTGTCCGACACTCTCTTCACCTCCAGCACACTCTTGACATACTCTTCCTTCAGAATTACTCCTACTCCATTTCTCCTCCCATTCGCACCATACCATGGTAGAAGAGTTTGAACCCACCTCCAATGTTCCTGGCCTTATTCTCCTTCCACCTGGTCTCTTGCACGCACAGTATGTTTCTTCTTTCCATCATATCAGCCAGCTCTCTCCCTTCACCAGTCATAGTGCCAGCATTACAAGTTCCTTCTCTCACCTCCACACTCCTACCCTTCCTCCTCTCCTGCTGCCTCTGGACATGCCTTCTCCTTGTCCTTCGCCCAACAGTAGTATAATTTCCACCGGCACCCTGCTGGCCAACGGTACCGGTGGCGGTCGTTGGTAACCTGGGCCTTGGCCGATCCAGTATGGATATCTGATTTACGATCCACATATTTGATTTGGCAAAGATTTTATGCTGGATGCCCTTCCTGACGCAATCCTCCCTATTTATCCAGGCTTGGGACCGGCACTAAGAACGCACTGGCTTGTGCATCCTCGGCGGCTGGGTTATACCTACTACATAAATGTTACGCCCATTTGGAAAAGAAAGAAAATCCTAAAGGTCACCATTTAACATCTCTGACATCTGAAGGTGTGGAAAAAGAGTGATAATTTCTCCAACCATACAGTTCAGGAACATTCCATCATATCTCTAGAAGTGCCATAATGTATTTTTTTCAACTGATCATTTACTAACAGTAGGTTTCACCCTTTTCTTAAAAAAAACTCCATTCAGACATGATTCAAAGATTTGATTCAAGTGTGACCAAACATCGATATGAACGGTTTCCCACGATAACATTATTACAAAATTTAGACTTTGTCTCGATGGTCGATCTCAACCTTGTGTCTGTAATTCCAGCCTCACCCATAAAGTGAAGAGTTGAAAAACCATCATGCATTATCTACTGTCTGGGAAGAGATATACACACCTCATTATACATGTACTAATGGCTGTTTACTGGTGAGCATGTAATCTGAATTCATGCTCATGTCTTTCATGCTAAACTGCTGTGTATAAAATTATCTGCAGCATGCCTGCAATGTAAAGTTAAACGTACTGTGCAAGTTACACCACTAGGTGGCAGTATAATCATCTGGTTTAAACCACAGCTCCACTCACTGATCCAGAGGGGCAATAAACAGCTACACGATGTATTGTTGATCACCATATTGCCATACTCTATCACCTATCAGCAATGGTCCATTTACTGTGAAGTTATGCCTGCAATACAGGAGCATATATACGGATTACAGACAAACAAACAAACAAAGAAATACCTCCTTACATTATTTGTATTTTCTTTGGACTCACTCCTCCATCATGCAGGATCGTTCAGGTGCCACAGTAAAATGCCAAATGATGTTTTCCCCGTGTATGTTATTGGCCCTCGTACTATTAACTCTGAAAGGCGCGTCAAAATGTATGATGTTGATATCAAGGTTTACTCCAACCACTGCGCTCTTTGTGTGTCAGTCTGGACGTCAACTGAACGCCTTGAATTTAACATCAACTATCCAGAGAGCATTAAACGTCCACATAAGTTATGTTATGGCAGAAAGAGAGAGAGGGAAAAAAGAGGGAGAGGGCTTGTATGAGTAGTGTGTGTGTGTGTGTGTGTGTGTGTGTGTGTGTGTGTGTGTGCGCATGTGCGCTCTTTTGTTTGTGGTGTGGAGTCTGTAAATCTGTGCGGGCCCCTTTATTCCTCTCCTGTTTCCACCTCCATTACCGGCTTTTCACCTATTTTCCTCCTTCCCTTCAAACAAATTACAGGCACACAGAAATCCCCAAGTGAGGTTGAGCTGACCCAGTGCAGCCATTATGCTCAGACAATCACAGCCCACGGACAAAGGTGAGTCTCCCATGGCTGCAGTATCACAACAAAGAGTAATTGTTTGGCGGGTAAATCACAGCGAATTACCCACCAAACAACTACTCTTTGTTTTGATACATCAGAGAGAACATTATTTACATATTCGGCTGGGTTCTTCTGCAACGAGCAATAACTGGGCACTATCTTTGATTTGGTTCTACATGAATTCAAGCAATTGACCCACTGCTGATTGTGTAAGTGTTGACTAACATCCCCGCAATTTATCCCAGGCAAGACATACCCCTCCAATTTGTGTTCTCCTGCAGTTTACTCAAACGTAAAATAGAATGTAATTTGCTGGCAGCGCGAGTCAGATGCACAATGTGATGCATCAGGGCTTATTATGGGACAAGCCTGTTGATTTCATTACATTTACATTCACTCACTTAGCAAACACTTTCATACCAAGTGACTTAGGATAGTCAGCACCCAGAAGAGAAATTTGTCATATCCAAATACATGTCCAAAGACATGCAGGTCAGATGAATTGGCCATACTAAATTGCCCCTAGGCATGAATGGGTGTGTGTGTGTGGTTTTGTGTGTGTGTGTGTGTGTGTGTGTGTGGGCCCTGTGATGGACTGGCGGCCTGTTCGGGGTAGACTCACAAGTCAGTCTCTAAACACTTCTTTCAACTAGATTGCTAGGCAGAGATCTCCCATTGTCTGGTATCATGAGACTAGTTCGTGGTGTCTCCCCGCCTGCTGCCTAATGGCTGCCGGGATAGGCTCCAGCATCTCATCCAGCATGGATGGCTGGATTTGTCACATCATACCCAAGAACTGATGTCTTGTCAAGTGCTTTTTGTAAAAGTGTCCCATAAGATCCTGAAGAAGGGTCTGGGTAGCATAGCGGTCTATTCCATTGCCTACCAACATGGGGATCACCGGTTCGAATCCCCGTGTTACCTCCGGCTTGGTCGGGCGTCCCTGCACACACAATTGGCCGTGTCTGCGGGTGGGAAGCCAGATGAGGGAGTGTGTCCTGGTCGCTGCACTAGAGCTTCCTCTGGTCGGTAGGAGCGCCTGTTCAGGGGGGAGGGGGAACTGGGGGGAATAGTGTGATCCTCTCAAGTGCTACATCCCCCTGGTGAAACTCCTCACTGTCAGGTGAAAAGAAGTGGCTGGCGACTCCACATGTATCGGAGGAGACGTGTGGTTGTCTGCAGCCCTCCCCGGATGAGCGGAGGGGGTGGAGCAGTGACCGCAACAGCTCGGAAGAGTGGGGTAATTGGCCGGATACAATTGGGGAGAAAAAATAAGGGGGGAGGACCTGAAGGGAGAGAGACCCCTCCTCTGGTGCTCTCCCTGAGGTTTCCTCCTGTTTTTTCTTCCTGTTGAAGGGTTTTTTTTTTTAAAGGGAGCTGTTCCTGATCCGATGCGAGGGTCTAAGGACAGGATGTTGTGTTGTTGTAAAGCCCCTTGAGGCAAATTTGTAATCTGTGATATTGGGCTATACAAATAAAATTGACTGACTGACTAACATGAAATGCATAGGAGATCATTTGCATGCCAAGGTTGTTGATATCAATAATGGTTGCTATAAATGATGACAGAAAATATAAAATACAGGCAGCGTTGGATGTCAGACCACAGGCTGTTTTCGGTGATAGAGGAGAAGCTGAAACGAGTCTTGGGTGGCTGTAGTTGCTGGGATTTTGAACTTAAATGTCTCCTGTTGTGGAAATATGACCAGATGGTCTTTTATTTGAAATACGAAAACACACTCTAGCTTCATTATGAGTTTGATTTTTTTTTTTTCCTGATAGACTTTGTTTGGGAAAACTGTCATGGAGGAAATTCCCTTGGTTACTCTTTTGACTCTCCTTGACATTTACCTTTCATCGGAATCACAGTTAATGGATGCCATCATTCTGGAAAGGTAACATCTGGGCCAACTATAAAAGTCTCAGCTGCAAACCAGCTATAACATTCTGGGTGACAATACAGGCCAGTTAAAAGCCAGTTATAAAATCTCTGTCTGACCAGAAAATGAACCTCGACCTAAAAAATAAGACCAATTTTAGGCGAGTTCCAACATTTTTGCATGAAAAAAAAAAAATCAAGCAGGACGAGTTGGAGAGCAGCTGCCGCATCACAGAGTGTCTGCAGGCTGAGATGAATAACATCACAGAGATAAACTGGGTGAAGCTCGGATGACCCTGCCCCTCGGGTGGAAAGAAATTTAGCCATTACAAGAATGCAACAATACCCATCTTAGGAAGTCATTTCATCCCACATTTAATGCTAAAATCTTGTTTATTAAAGGTGAAACCGCAGTTTCCTCTGTTAGTCTGTGAGACACTTTACTCGTGTACACCTGATCACTGCCTTTGCAATGTTGCACACTCTGAAACTTCTTATGAATCACCACATCTTAACCAGTGAGTTTTTGCACAGTTCAAATGTGCTTTCCTCATATTTATAAAGCACAAGTCTTACCGTAGGCTACCTTTTCTAGGTGTAGAAATACTGCAGTCATTTACTCTCATATTGAGTTGTTAAATCGTGTCTTAAATCAAGTGAAAACTAGAGCTTAGGAAACGTCACTATTTTCCAGTGCAATGTTATTCATAGGAATAACACAGGTGTCATCACGACCATCAGCAAAATAACATATGCTTTGAGGTAATTTATAAAAATGTTAATTTGCATTAAAAAAGCACCACTTTCTCACCCTATCAACACAGTTTTTTTCTTTAACTTGTTTTGATAAAAATAACGATTTTAAGTCTCAATTATTAAGTATTTACCTCCATACTAGATGAAATGGATCACTAAAATAGATTTTTATTTTACTTTTTTGCGGTGCAACACTTATGCTTACATTTTGTCCATAAGTCACTGCTCTGAAATTGCAATTGCAAAATTAATATACATTTACTGTAACTGGTAATGGCTCAAATTTTAACAATCACAACAACATTTCCACTAAATACTTGTAAGCACATGCAGCCTATAAATTGATTCACAAAGTGCATTTTTCACCCACAATTGCTTTTTGGGGCATTAGCTATTCTCTTTGCTATGCTCAATAGCATCACACAAACCTCTCCTCTTGGCAGGTTTGACTTGATGATTGGAGCACACAGATTTAGTCACAGAACTGCAGTTCAGAGACCTCAAAGCAGGCGCAGTGAGATGATTTCCTACCTCTCTCATTGTATTTTTAACAAATCCTCTCAACCCCTTTTTAGCACCCTTTCCGTTCTCTGTATTAACTCAATCCATACAGTATGCAAAAAGCAGTGATGTGGTAATATTTGGACAAGATGGCTCGCTATAAATTTAAAAAGAGAACACGTTTTCATAATTTAGTAGAATTCTTACTGCAAAAGGGGGGTGGGGGAGCGGCTTTATGAAAAATATAGGCCCTTTTGGCATCAAAGGAGTGGGAGAGCTAGCCATAAAGTCTGAATGGCCTACAAAGAGCCAAAGCAGGACATATGCAAAGCAGCGCGCATTAGCCGCCATGCCAGGCCATGAATCAAATGCGCTTGGCAGGGCCCCCTGGCCTGCTAGCAGCGAACCCACTCATGCTGCAACCAGAGTCGTGTACCCCGGTGAACCACATCAGACGGCTCCTGGGGTTTGAAACAAGCCACACTAAATCTCCCTTGCCAATTTGGTCCTGGCAGAGCGGCCCAGTGTTAGCCGGACAGCTAATATGGTTAGCGGCCCATAAGGTAGCTGTGGGAGGCCTCTCCTGCCACTTGATTGGCCGAGATGGGCCGCGGTGTCAGATCAGCAAGTAATTGCCTCTTCGGTAGATGGTTTATGGCCCTGTTTACCCACTGAGGAATGGACCCTTAAGATGTCCCCTCTTTCCAGTGGTATCCTCCAACATAGTGCTTTGTCAGACTGATGGTTGAATGTTGGGTGCTTTCTCACTACTAATGACAAAAAAGAATGTGCACCCTAAGGCTCAGAGAGACAATTCTGGCTCTGTTGTGAGCGGTTCAGGGGAAATCGATAGCTCACTGTGTATTGTATGCTCTCAGAGAGACAGCTTTTCCTGTCGGTCGGCTAAATTGTGAAATTAGTTTTTGTGAAAAGATCCCCGGTGCATTGCAGTGCAGAAATATGGCAAGTACCCAGTTTATGTTGCATCGTCTAAATTCTGAAACAACCGCTGAAGGATTGGATGTTGTGATCTGGCTTCGTGTATATCGTACCTCATCCATACACCTCTGTTGTAGCACGTCAGCCCCACACCAGATTTCTGCACACTCTGCAATGGGACCCCCCAGACTGAT
Source organism: Lampris incognitus (assembly GCF_029633865.1). NCBI lineage: Eukaryota > Metazoa > Chordata > Actinopteri > Lampriformes > Lampridae > Lampris > Lampris incognitus. Next base: position 17,666,534 of record NC_079213.1, on the reverse strand, counting down.
TTGGCAAGCTCTCCACATCCTCTCTCTCTCTCTCTCTCTCTCTCTCTCTCTCTCTCTCTCTCTCTCTCTCTCTCTCTCTCTCTCTCTCTCTCTCTCTCTCTCTCTCTCTCTCTCTCTCTCTCTCTCTCTCTCTCTCTCTCTCTCTCTCTCTCTCTCTCTCTCTCCTCTCTCTCTCTCTCTCTCTCTCTCTCTCTCTCTCTCCTCTCTCTCTCTCAATAAATCTTACACTGGCAGAACCCTGTACTTGGCAGAGCAGTTGCCAAAAAAACTGTTTTCAATCCTCTTTGAGTCCAATTAAAGATTAATGGCATGCAGCGTCTCAATGGAGTTAGAAACCCTTCTTGTGGGGAACTGTTTTTCCAAATCCCACAACAGACGTTCGTCGAATCGCGGTATTTAGGATGGCCTTTTGAAACGCTGAAGCTTTTGCTTCAGGAGACGGTTCATTTCCTCTGGGATCCTTGTAATGTGTGGTCTATGCAGAATGTAGCAGCAACAGTACTCACTGAGAAGCGGGAACATCTATATTAGCGGTAATAGCCCCAGTATTGCACTAAAAAATAGATGGAGCAGACCTGAATTCACCATCATTTTTCACCTCAAGGTGAAACTTTCATACAATGTGAAAATGGTCAGCGGAGACAAGAAATTGCATCCGGGAGTAAAACAGAAACATCCTTCCCCCTTAATGTAAGAGCAAGGTGGATATTCTCCATGACAGGTTGACAGTTTAGCACAATGCACCTTTTCCCAACCAATTCCCTTTTCTCCAGTCAATCTGTCCTTGACCGATGGCGTGCCTGGAATATTACCAAGTTACCCGAGTTTCAGATTACCAACAGTCATGGGGCGGTTTTGTGAAGACATTAATAAGAAACTATCATACAGTAACAAATCCTCTTTCAATCTTGCATTCAGACACAAAACATGATTTATTTTCTTTCTTCCTCAAAACCAGAGAAACAAAGCTTTCCAATCCCATAATACAGCCTCATCCGTTTCCACAACGGTGGCGTGCTGGGTGCTAGCATCAGGCTTATTTTCTCCAACAAATGAAAACCAATCTGCCAAGGAGGCGGCGTGATTTAACCTCAGAATCGCTCTGTAGATTCTACTTTTTCAAAGTCGTGATGCCGGCGGGTCCCTTTTTCAAAACAGCGCGGCTTAATTCCGAGGAAAGTTAAACTGCGACTACAACAAGTCATAGTCTCGTTTCGACATAATTTCATCCTACGAAGAGGATTCATTTTTTCATATCCTATGGAAAATAGATTCCTTCACATGACTCTGGTTACATGACAGTAAATCGCTTAGATTTGGAGAGCGAATGGAGAGTCAGATGTGTTGCGAGCCTCCATGCCTCGTGTTACAGTGCTTTAAGGGGGGAAAAAGGAAGCAGCCTTCATACACCCGCGTGGCATGTTCTCACCTGCCAAGTAGGAAGAAACGCAGTGAAGGATGGATGTCAGGCTGATGAAAGAGAAATATGAGACTTAAGTGCTATCAGGAAGGGAGGGCCCGAGGGACGGAAAGAGGGTGAGGGGAAAGTAAAAAAAAAAAAGGCTGACAGAAGAAAAGCAAAGGAGATGGAGGGAGAAAGCGAGAAAGGGAGATAGCTACAGAGATTGCCAGAAGATGAAGCATTGTTGTGCCGTCGTCTGCTGATAATAATAAAGAAATATGTCTCCTGTCCACTTCTCACGGTGAAAAACAGACAGCCAGATGAAGGAGGAAGTTGGGGCTTAGAAATGGCTCTAAAAGTATGACACTTCTTGTTGTTGAGCGATAAACGACAAAAACATCCCGCTCAAAAATCTTCTTGTTACGCTGAAATCTGTTCTCTGTCCGGCTCAGCTGATGAAAATGTCAAGTTCCAAAAGTTTTTTTTTTCCTCTTCTTGAAAATATTGTCTTTGTGTGAATCTACAGTGGGAATAACTGCACAGCATGCAGGCAAGGTCCTCCGGTATTTCTGTTGTATGTGTGTTGCATTGTGATCCTTTGTCTTGCTTTTCTATAGGTGATTCTTTGGGGGATGCCGCCTCGTCTTCTCCTGACAACATGCTGGGGCGGCATGGCTCAGGAGTTACAGCAAGTCGTCCGGTAATCAGAAGGTTGCTGGTTCGATCCCCGGCTCCTCCAGAGAGCATGCCGAAGTATCCTTGAGCAAGACACCGAAAACTGCCCCTGATGAGTAGGTTGGCACCTTGCATGGCAGCCTCCACCATCAGTGTGTGAATGTGTGTGTGAATGGGTGAAAGTGAGGTATACACGGTTAAGCACCGAGTGGTCGGGAGACTAGAAAAGCGCTATATAAATACAGTCCACTTACCATTTGGATGTCACACTGTCACTCCCTCAGACTCAGAGGCTGGTTTCAGCAAGCAGATTGAGTCAGATTGTGTCCCGCGTCACAACACAAGCAAGATCAGGTTCAGTTGCCATCGGGCTATGTCGGAGACACTCTTATACACACACACACACACACACACACACACACACACACACACACACACACACACACACACACCCAAAAAAGACATTTGTAGTTTTGGTGCTGGTGAATAAGGTGGCAGAGTAGGTTTGTCATCCGTCTTATCACAGTGCATGTATCTGTGCACTACAAAAGCGGCTGGTCTTTTGTTGAAGCACTAATTGGACTGCATGTAATTTCAGATTCAACTTATGGGCTCGGATGCAATTAATTTATTTGCAAGGCAGTTTTTATTGCAGTTCAAGAAATTTCTCAAATCCATAGGCAATACTTCAAATTGAGGCAGACTACTTCCCTAGTGTAAAGATGACACGCAATCCCAGGCAACACTGCAAACAGGTGAAATTATCTCACCTTTGCTGCAAGAAATTTACATTTTTTCCAGTCAAAGAAATGGAAATAGTCTCGTCATTCAAGACAAAGTGTTGGATTTAGTGTTAGGTTAAGCTGGATTTTTTTTTTTTTTTTACGGTTAATGCACAGCCGAACATTGGATCGTGTTACCCTGGTGTCCAAACACATACACACACGGTACCGTATGTACTGGCCCTGTCTGAAACACCTGTGAAACAAGCGTTAGGGTGCGATCAGGTTACCCTCACACACACAAAAGAATGAGCGAGCACCTTGCATGGGAAAGAGTTAACGCATTATGGTCTTCATTGAGACAGATGCATTTTTAATGACCGATGCCAGCTGTGAGCAAGAGAGGCATCGAATTATGCTAAGCAAGTGAAAAAAGATAATGGTGCAGCGATGGCTAAAGGTGTTGCTGAAAGACAAACTGTGCAGGTTTTTGCCAGGTGGAACGAGCATCTAAATTTACACCGCTTTTAGGCTTTATAATGGTTTTCTGCACTGCAAGAACATATCCCATTTGTCATCTGTGGGTTCAGTTTAGTATCGAGTCATCTGGGTTCATTTGTTTTTTTTTGGCCATTTATTTATTTATTTATCCTACTAATGAAAATATTCACCATTGGGGTGCGGGAAATGTCTTTGTTTGCAGTGCAAAACTCTCTGGGATCAGCGGCGTTCTCTTGATAGGACATTGTACATTTCATTTTCTCATTTAGCAGACATGCAAACAAAGAGTCAGCAATTAGCAGATATATCCATGTGTCAACGAACATCGTAGAGAGCTGAATCGTAATCACATCCCAGCCAAGGGTGCATGTCATGTCAGTGTAATTAGCACAAGTGCACAATAGACAGTTATAGTAGTGAAGCGATCGACTGCTCGTTGGATGTTTTAATCAGTCCTGAGTCAAAATTTCCTGGAAATCGAGCAAAATTCCGCGAAAAATTAAGTTTTTGCCGAAAATTGCACATTTAAGAATGAACGCGACACCTGTTAAGATCGCTGTCACGTTAATTAGTCAATGTGATTATGGTTTCGAAGATGCCGGTGCCGTTGTCATCACAGCATCTGTTTTCAAGTAAACATACCAGGTTCAAATAAGGACATGCTTCTCTATCACAGCACATAAACCATTTCGAAAGTAAAAAACCGGAATGGCCAAATAAACAAAAAACATTTTTGTTCTTTTTCCTCGTTTATCCAAACAGCCGGCGCCTCAGCAGCCGTTAAGTGTTTACCTCAAGCTATTTCTCCATCTCCTTTCCTGCAGAGGGATTTTAACTGTTATGGCATGTTGGTAGAATATGGGAGGTATCAAAGGGAACCAACTGCACTGTCACAGGGATCGCCATACACAGGCAGACGCACAAGTGCTCGTGCATGTGCACACACATGCAGACACACACACATACACACAGACACACACACACACACATAGACATGTGCGTGCATGCACACATACACATACACAAGCTATGCTCTGTGGCCATCTGTTAAGCTGCAGAACCCTCGGGGAGCTAAGTTTGTTAAAATAAGGGCGAACACATGAGGTTTAGAATGATGTCACCTCTCATGATGCTGACACCAATATCAGCTTTGTTGTATTTAAAACTACAGTCCTGAAGCTTCACACACACACACACACATACACACACACACACACACATTTCTGATACATTGCACTGCTGACATATCTAATACGATAGCCAGTCCATGGATATCCAGATCATTTACACTTTTGTAGTTGCTCATTTTGATGGCTACTATCAGACGGGACTTTCCCTGGAAAAATACAGCAGCCATGCAAAATATTTTACATCTTCAAATAGAAGAACATGGCAGGTAGTGGTGAGTTTGATATAGTCCATGTGTTGGTGTTTAATTCTATGTTGTGTTAGCTCCAAGGTTAAGATGTCCCCTGAAAGAAAATGATTACTATGATGAAGAATTGGTATTGTTATACTGTAAAGTATTATCTTTATATAGTATTATTACACATTATTATTATTTTTATCAAGCAAGACAAACAGCCACAGATAAAAACAAAACTCATCTGCCCTTTCCGAAAAGCATTAAGTCATTTGCCCGGTGACAAACTTGTGCTTTTCTAGTGACCGGGCCGTTTTACCACAGTTACCACTGTCATCCCATGTGGTGTCCTTTATTTTGGTTAGAGAGATGTTTGTGAAACGATTGAAGAAGGATCGAAGAGAATTAAAGAAGAAAGACAGCACAGGTGAGAACGAAAAGAGGAAAGAGGACAGAGCGAGGGACGAATTTTCTCTCTCTCTCACACACACACACACACACACACACACACACACACACACACACACAGCAGTTGAGATGGCTGACACACACCTCTCAGACAATAGGTTCCATGTCCAATCGTTTCCCAGTGGAGGTGATTCCATAGACAGGCATTACTCATTGATGGATGACATAGTGATGCAGCGGTGAAGCTTTCTCTATTGTTCTCGAGCATTATACAAATTAACTCAACCACCAGACTTATCATCCCCTGACGTCACTGGCCGTTACTGTGACTCCAGGGCGAGAGCAGGTTAGCTAATGTTGCACTTATTTAGTGGCTATTTTTTTTCTACTTTTATGGATCATTTCGTAATGCCCATGAAATTAATCGAGGCTTTCCACAAATCAGCACATTAAGGCCTGTCCCATGTGCTATCCACTGTTGCGACAGCCAGGTGCGTTCCCTCACTTTACTTGTTGTTGTTCTTGGTCCAAATGGCTTACAAAGGTTAAAATTCCAATCTTGCAACAAAAAAAAAGATAGAGCAACAAACAAATCTACATTCTTTAAATAGACTATTGTCTATTGTCTTTCAACTCTGCTGCGACGGCGTCGGATCGACTATATCAGATCAACTGCTCCTCACCTTACGTTTGTTACATTTCCTTTATCATCTTTATTACTCCCTATCTTAATTACATTTAACATATTATTGTTTTTTCTACTGTGTTCACTCTATTGAGTAACTCCTTTATCTGCCGTTTTTGGGTATTTTAACAGATCAGTTAAGTCAGTTTTCATGTGGTGTGTGTGTTTGTGTGTGTGTGTTGCTTGCTGCTAGCTCGTAGATTATCTGCTACTCACCTTTCGCTCTCTACCGCAGGGTTAGTCCTATGTTCCCTCAGCCCTGTGGGTTAGCTATCGAATAGTTTAGCTATCAGTTAAAGTTAGAACGACCAAGGCCATAAATTTGGCAGTTTTGGATTTTCAAAGTTTAATAACTTTGTGAGAAAAGAAAAGATAAAGACCTGCTGCTCACTGAATCCTAACCTCGAGGGTTGTGGCTAGATGGGATACAGCCACGGACGGAATCTCGCAAAATCTCGCCGGGCGTATTTCGTTGCTATGGTGATCAATGTAGGACTGTTTTACTTCGAAAGACCCCATTAGGCATGTAACTTTAGCAGGACAAATGTTTGGTTATAGGGTGTCCATGCACTGGCGATGAACTGCTGGCTGGCTTGGTTCTGTAAAGAGCAGGATTTTGTATTCTTATATAACTGGCCCTCCTTCTGGGTCTTCTTCTTGGTCCATAGGGTTAGTGGTTGCGTCAGGAAGGGCATCCGATGTAAAATTTTGCCAAATCATTATGCAGATTGACAAGACCGCCATCAGTGCTGTGCCCTCACAGGATACCGATGAAAAACTATCAAATCCGCTGTTGTGACCCCCTGGGAAAAAGGGAACAAGCCAAAAGAAGAAGCAGAAGAAGAATATAACTGGCCCTCCTTCTGGGGCCAACTCAGGCACCGCTATTCTAGCTAGGAATATAGATAGTTGCTTACAGGAGATCTGACACTAGGGACTTAAAGCACAGCAGGCCGCAGGCAATTAGAGAACCTGCTAGGCACAATTTCAGTGCGGGTTTGGAGTCTACTAAATCAGTCTGTCTTGAGCCAGGTCAACTCTGATAGTGTAGGTCATCAGATTGATAAGTGTTGTTTATCAGATTGAGACTGTCTCCTTCACCTGCCATATCACACGCAAGTTTTCTTGCACACCAAAAACTAACCACAACATTCTGGCAGTGGCAATGTGTATCACAAATCGTCTCACCAAATCAAAACTGTATCTCTTCCTTGACATATACGCAGGCCTCCCAATTCCTCTATTGCTACCCTTATCTTGCTCAAATTGAAATTACCTAATCCACTACTAGCCCCAACCAAAAGCCTATCCCAGCAAACTCGAGTAGCACACAACCTCTGAAAATTGGTTTTATGAATATCAGATCACTGTCTAGCAAAGTGATGCTGGTAAATGACTTGATCTTGGAGCATAGTTTTGGTATGCTCTGCTGATATGAAACTTGGCTGAAACAAAATGCTTTCTTACCACTAAATGATGCCTTACCACCTGACTACACTGGTGCTCATGCTGCTCGAACAACCAAACAAGGTGGGGGTGTTACACTAATTTAAAACTCCGTTTAATCTTGGCTCAAAATCTGATACTAAATCTGAATCTTTTGAGGTGTTTGTCATGTCTCTTTCTGTAACAGCCATGGACAGCTCTGTAGACTCCTGTCATTTTATGTTGATGCTCTCTACTGGCCACCCAGATCCTACTGCCAATTTTTAGATGATTTCAAGGAATTTTTTTCAGACCTTGCTGACAATATCTTAATCCTTGGTGATTTCAATATCAATCTAAGAAAATATCTGATCATCTTGGTAAGGCTTTTTCGGCAGTTCTTGATACCTTTGGTTTTGTTCAGTATGTGCACAACACTCTTAATCTGATTCTAGTATGTGGTGTAATTGTTTCTGATCTGACCGTCTCTCCTCTTACATCTACTGTGTCAGACCACTTTCTTATTAAATTTCAGGTGGCACTTTCTTGTCCTCGCAGCTGTGGCGTGAACTTGTTCAGCACCCGTTATATTGGTCCATCAACCCTGATAGCACTTGGTGATAGAATGCCAGAGGCCCTGGTTCCTTTCACTGTATTGACTGGATCTGTCGACAGCTTTACTAGTGACCTTAATGCAGCACACACTCTTCTCGAGTCAGTGGCACCTCTAACTACCAAAATAAGACATCAAAGAAAATCAACACCCTGGTTCATTGACGAGACACGTGCTCTTAAACTGGCCTATAGGAAACTTGAGCAGAAATGGCATGAATCAAAACTTGACGATTTTCATCTTGCATGGAATGACTTAAGTTATAAGTGAGCACTGTCAGCAGCTAGAGCAGCCCATTTTCCTCACCTAATTAATGCCAATAAACACAAGCCTAGATTTCTCTGACACTGTAGTTAAATTTACTCAAAAATAAACTTCTACTAACTGCTCCCCTTTTACTGACCATGATTTTTTGGAATTTTTTGATGGTAAAATTGACGATATTAAAAACAAAATAAGTAATCTACCTGCAGACCCTGTGAGTCCACTTTTTATAAGGACTCTAAGACTGTCCCTGTACTTTCAAGTTTTGAGATTGTCACACTTGGAACATTGTCCAAGCTGGCTTTGGCAGCCAAACCTACAACTTGCCCCCCCCCCGCTAAACTTTTTAAATAACTTTGGTGGTTCCTGGGTTTCCCTGATGCCAAATGTTATAAATTCATGTCTTATCTCTGACAGTTTCCCCTACTACTTCTAAAACAGCCATAGTTAAACCTCTTAAAGAAACCAAATATTGATCCAGGAGTTTTCAATGTCGAGGGTGCCGGAAGCAATATTTTTGAAAGGGGGCATTGAGGTGTTCTTGGGGGGCATTTGTTTAAGGCGAGTTCACACCAAAGACTCATGACGAGATGAGTTGAAACTTGCAACTACTTGCAGAAGAATGTGGTCTGCAACATTCTATAAAACCTGCCAGTTTACACGAATGCAACTAAACAAGATGGTGTATCATTTCCATAGCAACAACTTTATTTACTTAAGTGCTTCTGTCAGCTTCAGTTGTTGGATAGCTGCCTTCATGGGAACGGGATGTCAGAGTATCATCTATAAAATTCCACCAACACAGCATTGACTCTATCAACTCAGGAAAATGGACGCCGTCTTCCTTGGTATTCCCCATGGAGGAAATTATGAGTGTCTTCCTCTTAGAAGCATTAATTTCTCCCGAGGATACACCGTGAACACTGTTTTATCATTGTGTTAATGAATAAGAATGCTTCTTGTTTGGCAGCAGCGCAAAATTAATGCTTTCTGATTGACTGCCGTTTGTGATCAATAACGAGACCTAATTAAAGTTTGAATGTCAAATTTCTAACCATTACATTTATTTAACACTCATAATGTCTATTCACACAACTTTTTTTGCTCCCTGGGAAATGAATGATAACTAATGATAAACTAATGATATTCCAACTGTCCAGTTAAATTAAATTTGTTATTTGGCACATAATGACATGATTTTTCAATAATATAACACAGAATAATAATCAACATTAATATTCAGGGAAGACAATTAGCCTACATTTTAATTGATGGGGAGCAGTAAGGGACCCAGATAATGGATAGGGGGGCACTGGCCAAAAAAAAGGTTGAAAATCACTGCTATAGACCAATCTCCAACCTACCTTTCATTTCAAAAATTTTAGAAAGAGTTGTAGCTGAGCAACTTTTGGCCTATCTTTCCAACAACAACAATCTCTTTGAACCATTTCACTCTGCATTTACAGCCTGTCATTCCACTGAAACTATACTAGACAACAAGCTGACATTTGAGAATAATACTGAAATGGTGTACAAGAAAAGCCAGCAGCATCTCTTTTGTCTCGGAAAACTCTCTAAATTCCAGGTTGACAGGACCCTGATGACAATGTTTTATTGATCTTTTATAGTCTGTGCTCACTTTTTCCTTTATCTGCTGGTATCAATCTCTCAAATAAAACACAAAAAATGTACTCAATAAGGTGGTTAATGTGTGGAGCAAAATACTGTACAGTAGGGCATTCACAACTACTCCATTTTAGTAGTCCTCAACTACTCCCAAAAAGTAGTCAAATAGCTGATTAATCGCGGGAGATATATAATTTTCCTCACCCAATAACAACAATCAATTCTCATCAAAAAGTTCGCAAATACAGCCAGTAAAGGGTTTACTAATGTAGGCGGGAACAACCTTGGGGCAGATGAAATAGAGGCTTCGATTTGCTCTGAGAGCCTGTTTATAAATGAGCCACAATCTGATTGGACTAAACCCAGAGAAGGCCTGTCTGAGCTGGAGCGTTTGGTCAATTTACATCTCTCTTGGCGATATTATACGGAGATATGGAATAAATTTCCACTACTACGCTGATCACACTCAGCTCTAAGTACCTGTCAAGTCAGACAATCATTCTCATATCAGAAAGCTAGAGGCATGCTTATTTGCAGCGAAAAATTGGACGTCATCTAACTTCTTACTACTTGATTTTAAAAAACAAAGAAAAAAAAGAGATGCTGGTTATCAACCCTGCAAGACAAAGTCACCTTTATGACCAAGAAACGCTATCTCTTGACAACTGTGTGATCTCCCAAAGTTCCATGGCCAAAAACCTAGGAGTTATTTTGAATTTCACTTTAGAGAAATCACAAAAACCGCCTTTTTCCACCTACAAAACATTGCCAAAATTTGGTCTTCTCTGTCTATGGTTGATGCCGAGATCCTGACCCATGCGTCTGTTTCATCCAAATTAGATTACTGCAATGTCCTTTTTTTCTGGCCTGCCACACACTAGTACTAAAAACCTTCAGCTGGTTCAAAATGCTGCTGCTAGAATAGTAACGAAAACAAAACGTTTGACCATATCATGCTGATTCTAGCCTGCCTTCATTGGTTCCCCGTTTATGCTAGATCTGACTTTCAAGTGCTACTTTTAACCTTTGGAATACTTAATGGGCTTGCACCTTCATATTTATCAGATCTTATACAGCCTTATGTGCCTTCTCGTGCCCTCCAATCTCAAAGCGTAGGCCTCCTCTCTGTCGCTAGAGTTAAAAAGTCAAGTCAAGTCAATTTTATCTGTATAGCCCAATATCACAAATTTGCCTCAGGTGGCTTTACAGCAATACAACATCCTGTCCTTAGACCACTGGATTGGATAACGGGGGAAAAAAACAACCTTAAACAGGGAGAAAAAATAGGAAGAAATCTCAGGGAGAGCAACAAAGGAGGGATCCATCCCCCAAGACAGAAAGACATGCAATGGACGTTGTGTGTACAGAATGGAACACATTTTACAGAACACGACATTGAAAGAGGATAACAGAATTATAATGGATTTATAAGACACACTGACGAGACAAAATATTATGACCACCTGCTTAATATGCTGTTGGTACTCCGTGTGCCACCAAAACAACGCCAACCTGCCAAGCCATGGACTCTATAAGACCCCTGAAAATGTCCTGTGGTACCTGTCACCAAAACATTACAAGCATTTCCTTCAGGTCCAGTAAATTGTGAGGTAGAGCCACCGTGGATCAGACTTGTCGGTCCAGCACATCCCACAGATTCTCAATCAGATTGAGATCTGGAGAATTTGGAGGTCAGGACAACACCTTGAACACTTCATCATTCCTGAACATTGTGTGCAGTGTGGCAGGGCTCATTATCTTGCTGAAAGAGTCTCTGCGTCAGCCATAGACAGGAAAGACTGAATTTTAGCTAAGTTACATAAGTGAAAAAAGCAGCCTTGGTGATTTCTTTAATGTACTTATCAAAGGAAAAAAGTCTGCAAGCTGCAGAGCCTTCTCTTACCGCACCCCCTGTCTTTGGAATAGTCTCCCAGCCCACATCAGTGAATCTGACTGTAGACTCTTTCAAATCTAAACTGAAAATCCAAACCATCTGTTCTCATTAGCTTTCAACTAGCTGTTTTATTTGTTTGGTAGTTTGACTTCCTTCTGAGCTTTGTCACAAATATCCTCTTTTGGAAGGGTCTCAGTCTCAACGTGTTTATGGTTGTCGGTCTTAGCAGTAATCCCTTGGTCTTGTCCTGCCAACGAGAATGTTCCTAAACTTTCTGCATGCATCGCACCATTCTAACCTTCTGTTTGTATCTCTGAGCACGTGTGCCCATGTGTGCATGTCCCCTTCTCTTTCCTTTTCTTGTATCTGTCTCTCGCGTCCTGTTTTCCCTTGCATGCAACCCCACCCTCCTGGAGATTTATGATTTTGTTTGTGCTGTTCTCATTTAAAATTGCTTTTATACTAGTTGCTTTAGCTATGACAACTTCTGCATCAATGTCATCACTTCTCTCGTCTTCTTTCTCTCTCTGTTTGGATGCTGTGTTGAAGTCTACCTCACCTCTTGTGGTCATATGAAGTCAATTCTCTCTGCAGGGTCTCACTGAGTAGAGCTGGGTTTGTGGTGTGGGTCCCGCCAGCTGTTGACTGCATTTGTGGGGTTCCTGATGTTGTCTTGGATGGTCACAGAGTCAGTAAATTTGCCTTGCACATTTAAACTTACAGTTTTAAGCATTAACTATGTATTCTGTATTACCTTGATCTGTGTACATTGATGATGATACATTATTATTCTGTTATTTTTGCGCATTTTGTGCATTTGACACCTATTGCATGTCTGTCCATCCTGGAAGAGGGAGCCCTCTTCTGTTGCTCTTCCTGAGGTTTCTCCCATATTTTTTAACTGATAAAAGTTTTTCTTGAGGAGTTTTTTCTCAATCGGGTCTAAGAATCAAGGAGAGGGTGTTGTATGTCATATATTGTTGTATATTGTACTAATTCAATCAATCACTCAAACAATCAATCAAGTTGCATTTTATATAGCGCTTTTCTAGCTGCAACAGCCACTCAAAGCGCTCTACATTTCTGGTCAAATCTGAATTTCAGACACCTGTTATAATAGAACACAAGCCGTTTTCTGTACAATCGCTATCTATTTCATATGCATAAGGCCACTGAAATGCGATTTACAACTATTAACTTATTCACACATGTATTACAAAAAGATTTGACATAGGCCATTTGAGACTATTGACATTAAGCAGATCAGTGGCAGACCTTAAGTCAGTAAGCAGATAATGGATTGTCGACAGCTGTGAAATAACCCAAAATCTAACCCAAAATCACAAGGTAGGTCACCAGAAACTACAAAGTTATTTTCCTGCACCTAACATTGCCATTTCCATTATTACCACGTGGGAACGAATGTAATTGTGAAGCCTCTGGACCTACCTTGTGATTTTGGGTTATACAAACACACTCGACTATTCCAATATACTATGTGTTGATTGGGGCACAGCCCTGACACAAAGCCAGGAAAATGCTTCACCATTGCCTGGAAGGACAGCCATACTCAGGACTGATTCCTTATGATTTTGAGCCATGTAGTCTTTCACATTAAGGGCGATCCCGCTAAAAATTCAACATTTTACTTTGGTGTAAAAGAGGTATGAATATTTTATTATGTAAAATTTGCAACAAATTATTATTCATTCCGGTGTTCTTGATTTTATTCAGAATTACATTTTAACAGACATATCCCATTTTTGCAGAACAATCGGAGCAATTTATTAAGATGCTCATAATAAAGTAGCATTTGATCTCCGGAGCTTAAGCGTAAGGTAAGGGGGCTGGCTGCTAGGTGATAAGCGTGTTTTGAGGTTGACCAAGGCCAAGCTGGCACAGAGGAGTGATGGGTCTATTAAATTTCCCTCTTCTTTAACTCAGATAGGCAAGCGTTGATTATTTTCCCATTTGCATGTTAAAATGAGATTTCAGTATGCGGATTTGCATGTTAATTTGATTGTGTGCACATTTGGAGTTTCAGGTGTAACTTTGTGCTCGACCTGAGACCCAAAGATTGTGGCTGTATGGTTGGTAGCTAAAGGCAGCTGGTTAATGGGCATCACCCAAGGGGTGGAGTTTAGAAACCTGGCGATGAAGCAGGAGTCAATACTCCTTTTAGCTGGTGTTTTCTCTAATGTGCCTCGTGTGAGGACTACATCATGTTCCTGAGCAGAGTTAAGAAGTCTTGGTTTTACACTTGGTCCCACTCACAGATTGAGAGCTGCAGTGCTGAGCAATTATATAATTTATATGAAAATGAAAAAATTCAGCACATAGCCAAGCAGCAGTCAATACAAGTCCAATGAAGTTTGCAAGGCTGCCATCAACATCTCCAGGCTTAAAATGAGGGGGGGGGTGTTTGAATGATGAGTGTGGATGAGGGGGATTAAATAGTTTTACAGATTTTTTTAATCCAGTTTTTACAACATTTTTTACTTTATACAACTGATTGATCAGTGTCCTGTTGTCAAAGAATATGTTGACGGGGCTCAGACAGTTTGACAGAGGTTACCAGGCCCGTAGCCAGAAACCAATTTTTGGGGGGGGGGTCGGGCAACACTGCCGAAAGCTACCGGTAAATAAAATTCCCACACTGTATACTATAGCCTAATACCCAACCGTACGGTAAATGTCAACGTATTAATGGCCCATAGATAATCATCAATGCATTAATAAATAAAAGTGGGTCTTACCTTATAAAAGTAGGTCCAATCGTCGTTGCAATGATGCTTTTGAGTTTTTCTGTTTTCTTGGACTCGCTTTTTTCTCTCAGAATCTAGCCTCAGTGAAATTGCATCCATTTTATTGTTGAGAACCATTTGGAAATTGCCCGCTTTCAAACATGCATCCTTGTGATATGCCTTTTGTGCATGGTCTTTGAACGTCTCTAAAGCATGTTTCCAGTCTGAGAAGTGGACATTAATTAGCTTGCCAGCTTTTCTGTGCCCTCCCTTGCCCACATGCTCGACTGCAAATGCAACACAGTGCTTACAAAAACAACCGTCGGACCTTGTTGAGTATACTAGCCAGCTAAACTGGTCAATCCAATGACGTTGGAAACGTAGTTTACCTCCTAGTTTTGTAGGGAATGTTTGTCCGATATTGGCCATCCAGTCCAGTGAGTATATTTCTCTTCTCTGTTCGTCTGATATTTTCCCACCAATATAATCCACAAAGTCGTGTGAAAATGTTTCCGGGGTAGAGGACGGCGGGCGGGTCTGCTAACTCTGGCTCCGTTTCCGAGGAGGAGGGCAGTGGGTCTGCTAACACTTGCTCCGGAAGTCGGTAACGTTAGTGACCAGATCACCTGTAATGTTCTTTTTTTTTCTTTTTTGATTCGGGACACGTTGAAACAAAAAAAAAATCACTGATTTTACGAATATTAACTTTACTGCTCTTGCCTGATTTACAGGCAGCTTTCGGCGGCTCCATTGCTTTTGAAAAGCAAACTATAGATCGACCATTTAGCTAGCATAGCCAGTGGCAGGTTGCTTAGCTGACTCGTCAGACCCCTGAGCCAATCAAAAGCCTGTGATTTTATTTGTTTTACGAAACAGACCAATAAGATACATCATGTTTGGAAACAAATTAACTGACAGGTTTAACGCCTGTCAGTCACGATAGATGCAGTGTATGAGTAGGCTAGAGGGGCGGTGACAAATAATCAAAACGATAACTAAATAATTATTGGTGCCATTTCAGACGGGCCGTGGGGTTTCGGGGGGGGGGGTTCAGACACGAAAACCACCTACCTGGCTACGTGCCTGGAGGTTACTGCTCTTTACTAACTTGCAGCTTTTAGTACATTTTCATGACATTGAAAAACTAAAGACTTCTAACAAACCTTAATATGTTTACATACTACGAGTGCAGTTAGGCTGGTAATATTTGTTAAAATGTAGTTATTTTTACAACATTGCCATTCCCGTTTTTACCAGAAAGAGAAATGCCAACAATTTTCTTGAATGAAAGGATACGCGGAAAATATTTTTCTGAAGGTCGTCCTTCAGTATTTTTACAAAACAGAGGCTCACGTCTGTAAAAGTGACATCAACATGTCAATCAAGAACACTGCATTATCTAATTGTCCCGTTTTTTTCTCCTGACATTCCCATTTGTGTCTTCTGTGGAGATCCAAATGGAAAGCTGAACCCTATTAATCCAATCCATGCACAGTAAATTCAAACAACAGGGGCGTCCGAGTGGCATGGCGGTCTATTCCATTGCCTACCAACATGGGGATCGCCGGTTCAAATTCCCGTGTTACCTCCAGCTTGGTTGGGCATCCCTGTCTGTGGGTGGGGAGCCGAATGTGGGTATGTGTCCTGGTCGCTGCACTAG
The DNA here is from genome assembly GCF_029633865.1 of Lampris incognitus. Lineage (NCBI taxonomy): Eukaryota > Metazoa > Chordata > Actinopteri > Lampriformes > Lampridae > Lampris > Lampris incognitus. The sequence goes on along the minus strand of NC_079213.1, from coordinate 17,650,552 downwards.
CGCCTCCTCTGGTTGATCGGGGTGCCTGTTCAGGAGGGAAGGGGGAACTGGAGGGAATAGCATGATCCTCCCACATGCTACTTCCCCCTGGCGAAACTCCTCACTGGCAGGTGAAAAGAAGCAGCTGGCGACTCCACAAGGATCGGAGGAGGCATGTGGTAGTCTGCAGCCCTCCCCGGATCAACAGAGCGGGTGGAGCAGTGACTGGAATGGCTCGGAAGAGTGGGGTAATTGGCCGGATATAACTGGGGAGAAATTAAAAAAAAAAAGTACAGAGGCCCAGCTGAGAATAGATGACTATCGGGCGTGTGTTACATGGATGGGTTTGAGTCTGAGTCATTGTTGGTCTTCCACCTTTCTTGTTACCCTTGTGTGCACAGTCAAAAAGTAGAAAGACCAAAAACAATAGAGGAGACCAAACATTTTATCAAATAAGGAGAAAAAAAAGGGAACCCATCAACCTTCTCTTCTCATATATTCTCACTGAGAAGACTGAAGTAACAAGACGAGCTGTACAAATGAGCAAGGACACAACTGGGCCTTGTCATGCTCCTGTGACATGTACATGGTTTCTCTCCCATACAAGAGGCTGGAGAAATGACAGTTGCGGGACAAAGGGCGTGACCCGTGTGTGCGGGAACGTCAGGAAAAGGTTAAGGGTCAGAGGTCACGGCATTGGTATAATAAGGGTGGACAGTGATACACTACCGTGGGTGTAACGGAAGCAACTTTCTGACATGCAATGAAGCCAGAGAGGATCTGGGAGGTCTAACACTATGGTAGGAGGTACACGCCAATCATATGCTGGTCAGGGATGTGATCTTCTTTGGTTCTGTTCTTCAAGACGTGGTCTATTTACCATGTGCAGGACATACAGTATGTGCTCTAGTTATTCTATTTTTTTACTAGGTACTGGTGTAGTTAATAGTTTTTGATATCGGTGTTGATTTTAATCTACCAAAACGTATTGGAAGCTATCCAACAGCTTCACTGTTGAATTTTCTTTCCGTTTCCACCTTTTTACAATAATTTGAAGGAAGGAAATCATGGAGTCTCCTCCCTCCCCTTTTTTCCTCAATTGTACCCGGCCAATCGCCCCACCCTCCAAGCTGTCCCAGTCACCCCCCCGCCCCCTCTGCCAATCCAGGGAGGGCTGCAGACTACCACATGCCTCCTCCAATACACGCGGAGTCGCCAGCCGCTTCTTTTCACCTGAAAGTGATGAGTTTCGCGAGGAGGACATAGCATGCGGGAGGATCACACTATTCCCCTCAGTTCCCCCTCCCCCTCGAACAGGCACACCGACCGACCACAGGAGGCACTAGTGCAGCGACCAGGACACATATCCACATCCGGCTTCCCACCCGCAGACATGGCCAATTGTGTCTGTAGGGACACCCAACCAAGTCGGAGGTAACATGGGGGATTTGAACCGGGGATCCCCGTATTGGTAGGCAACAGAATAGACTGCTATGCTATCCGCACACTATTTAATTTTTAAGTAGAAAGTCAGACAGCATTTACAAGTAATACAATAACATTTTGCATATTGACATTTACTTCCATACAACAGCAAAAGGAACCGTATATAATATTTTAGAACTGGTATCGACACTGATCGTGTTTAACTTTGACGCCACCCCCTTTGAATTATCAATAGGGATATTATTGTGATTTACCAAACTGTTTTTGTCTGGATAAAAAAAAAGAAAAAAAAGAAAGAAAAATTCCTGACTGTAGATTTTCTTCTTGTTAAATTTTGCAAGACTGTTGACATGTTGAATGAGGCCCATGACCCTGGCACTGGAAAGCACTGTATAATAAAAAAGAAAAAAGGATGCGATATATAATCCCTGTGGGGACTTCGCATGAACCCACCAAGCTGAAGCTTACTTCTAATTTTTCATCTCACCATAACACAATTTGACTAACTTCACAGATTATACTTCCCACTGTTTCCGCTCAACAGATTGCGACAGATCATTTCTACATTTTGTTTGGGGATAATGAAACCAGTCTGCCAAATGTTCATGTGCAAAGCTTGAAACCGAAAGTCTGACTTGGCAGATAGCTGACGAAACAGATTTGGCTGCTGATGGGTACAAAGCTGTCATGGCTCGTATGGCGTGTGTTTTTTTTTTTAAATCACTCTTAATTAGAGGTAGCATCTGGGCTACCCGGCCTGAAAGAATACATTAGAAAGCTATAAAATCTTTTTTATAAATATTTACTTTAACATGGATGAAATTTGATTGTGAATTGCCAACATGGAATTTAGAGCAAGTTAGTCTTTATTACTTAAGCCAAGAGAAAACACAAGATTTATTTCCTCTACGACTGCCTTTTCTGTATTTGTTCCTTGATGCTGAGCAACATTTGTTAAGATCTTTGACCATGTAAGAAAACAGTCCAAAAAAAGCAGAAAAAAAAGACATACCCGAATACCTGAATTATACTGTTTTGCAATCATCTTGCTTCAATCAAAGAAAGAAAGGGAAGAGCCTGTTTGCACATGTATTGCTAAACGAAACTGGTCAATATGACCTGAGAATCCTAAATCCACTGAGAATGGAGGAACTGGACATGGGCAGCCTGATAGAAAAGCTGTTTCTGGTACAGGCCTATCAGAAAGACTTGCAATCATCTCATCTGCAGGCCAATCAGACACACTGTGTTGAACTGAGAAGACCATAATCAACTTCTCCATGGGTGTAATAAACAGATTTTTCTCTGCCAGTGAAAAGCTAATCAGCCTCTGAATGGAAGGGTCAGCAGGTCCGCTCTGCAAAGATGCAGTGAAACAAATAATGTGAATCTCTATCAACCCCCGCAGCTCCATTACTGAATCCTGAAGACAAGATTACCTACAGACTTGCATGGCTGCTGGCTGTTATTGATCTGTGCGTGTGTGCGCACACGTGTGTGAGCATTCACCTGTACCTATGTCTCGGTTCGGTTCGCCTGCCCGTGGATCCACTAATTGGGATTCCTGGGACATCATGAATGCGTCTCTCTCTCTCTCTCTCACATACACACACACACACACACACTCACTCCACTACATAGTATTTAGTTTGAGGTGACCTTAGTGTTCAAATGACCTCTTGTGACTTTATAGCCCAAGACACCACCAAGAGGATACAAAGGTTACCAATTAGACATAAATCTATATTAGGCTCTGTTTAGCAGCTAACAGGATGACTCTCAAATCAATCACTCATCTATTCATGTTCTTCTGAGTGACCTTACAGGAACGGAGGTTCGTGTTTAACTCGATGATTGGCCCATTCCATTTATAGAAACGCAGTGACTTTTGCACAATCCAACCATTGACGTCATGGTTGCAATGTGGTCTCTCCAGCGACTAGAGCACCGTGGTTCTCCTGATTTCTGCAAATGAGAGATGTTCTCAGATCAACATTTAAAACTTTGTCCCTGGGCTGTCATATCATTTATCCAATTAGAGTCATGTTAGAAATATGTTTAAGATCAGGGTTAGGGTCTCCCCGATGTTGAAATACAAAAATGTTGATCTTGAGAACATCACTCACTTGCAGAAATCGGATGTGAAGAGCAAATTACTTTATATAGAGACAAGTAGAGACAGAAAGGGGAGGCAATTAAAGACATTTTGTCATTTTTTCTTTTTTTTTGGATCCCCCCCCTTTTCTCTCCTTTTTTTTTGATTCCCCCCCCTTTTTTTCTCTCCAATTGTATCCGGCCAATTACCTCACTCTTCCAAGCTGTCCCGGTTGTTGCTCCATCCCCTCTGCTGATCCGGGGAGGGCTGCAGACTACCACATGCCTCCTCTGATACATGTGGAGTCGCCAGCTGCTTCTTTTCACCTGACAGTGAGGAGTTTCGCCAAGGGGACGTAGCGCGTGGGAGGATCACGCAATTCCCCCCAGTTCCCCCTCCCCCCTGAACAGGTGCCCCCGACCGACCGGAGGAGGCGCTAGTGCAGCAACCAGGACACATACCCACATTCAGCTTCCCACCTACAGACACAGCCAATTGTGCCTGTGGGGACGCCCGACCAAGCCGGAGGTAACACGGGGATTTGAACTGACAATCCCCCTGTTGGTAGGCAACGGAATAGACCACCACACCACCCGGACACCCCAAATATTTTGTCATTTTATCACCTCATTTAGAAAACTGAACCACCAGGATGCCACATCTAGACATTTTTCAAGGAACTGTTGGTATAATCTTCGTTGTTTACAAGACGATCAACGTTTCACAATTTTCTCGAATAAAGTCACATTTTGTCGGTGCAACTAGAATGACCTGCATACATTATTCCAACGTATTATCACTTGTTTTGAGACAATTCTCAAAGAAGATGAAGCTGCTTGAAACGTGAAATTATGACTCGGTGGAGTTTTCCACTTGTGGGGAAAAAAAATAATTACTGAAGTCGCCTCGCTGCGATGGATTATGTTTTGCAGTGTAAACTGTTCTTGGGAAAGTGAGAGAGAGGAGCTCATAGTTTATGGCGGTGATTTGTTTGGCTTCTGGAACCAAATTTTCCTTTAATTACAACCCTCATACCAAATTACCAGAGAAGCCATTCCCCAGCAGGATTGTTCATGCAAAACGTTTGTTGATAGCCTGCATGCCGTAAAAAGCTCTAAGTGACAATGTGGCAGAATCCCATCCCATGAAGCCCTGTTTTTTATTGTCAACTCTGTCAAGAAAAGGACAATTGTCATGCATTGGAAGCAGGGGAGCATGACGGGCAGAGATAGACATCGAAACACACCATATTTACACTGTCTCTACTGTAGTAGACACTGAGAGAGCTGCCATCGTTTATCTCACTCAGGCTGCAACAAGCCAGGCCTTATCCTCTGATCAATGTGTTTTCCATTCCTCTTTGTCACTCTCTCTCTTTCTCTGTGTCTTTCACATTAGCTTCCTCTCTCTCTGTCTGCACTTTTTGTATCACACTCTTCCTGGACCATTGTCCTCTCTATCTCACATGATCGCTCTCTCTCGCCTATGCTCTCCCCCTCCATTCTCTCTTCACCTCCCCTCATTTTCTCTCTTTATTCATTTTTATCACAGACAATAATATTTTTGTCCAATTTCAAAGCCCCAACATGTGACATTCTTCACCAGTGCCTGGTTTCATATGAATTGTACTGCTATTGTCATGTGAAAAATCTCAAATCAAAATTTTAACCTTATTTTTTCTCCTTACTAACTGTAAATTGAAATAAGAAAGGGCTCTGAGCCTTTTCTTGTACAATGGTGATGGACAGACTGACAGGCGAGATCAGGCAGGAGTCTCCATGGACTATGATGTTTGCAGATGACATTGTGATCTGTAGCGAGAGTAGGGTGCAGTTCGAGGAGAGGCTGGAGAGGTGGAGGTATCCACTGGAGAGAAGAGGAATGAAAGTCAGTAGGAGCAAGACGGAATACCTATGCGTGAATGAGAGGGAGGACAGTGGAATGGTGAGGATGCAAGGAGGTGATGAAGGCATGAGTTTAAATACTTGGGGTCAACTGTCCAAAAGTAATGGGGAGTGTAGAAGAAAGGTTGAAGAAGAGAGTGCAGGCAGGGTGGAGTGGGTGGAGAAGAGTGCTAGGGGTGATTCGTGACGGAAGGGTACCAGCAAGAGTTAAAGGGAAGGTTTAGAAGATGGTTGTTAGACCAGCTATGTTGTATGCTTTGGAGACAGGGGCACTAACGAAAAGAAAGAAGGCAGAGCTGGAGTTGGCAGAGTTGAAGATGCTAAGGTTTTTATTGGGAGTGATGAAGAAGGCCAGGATTAGGAACGAGTATATTGGAGGGACAGCTCAGGTTGGACAGTTTGGAGACAAAGCAAGAGAGGCAAGATTGAGATGGTTTGGACATGTGTGGAGGACAGATGCTGGGTATATTGGGAGAAGGATGCTGAACATGAAGCTGCCAGGGGACAGGAAAAGAGGAGGTTTATGGATGTGGTGAGAGAAGACATGCAGGTGGCTGGTGTGACAGAGGAAGATGCAGAGGACAGGAGGAAATGGAAACGGACGAGCCACTGTGGCGACCCCTAACAGGAGAAGCCGAAAGTAATAGTAGTAGACTTACTGTAAATTGAATGCTCATTAAACTGAGAGTGACAAGTGTCACGCAAAACCTAAGGCATAACTTCAAACTTCCTCATGCATCAGGGTTCCATGTAGGGTTGCTTGTATAATACCTCTGAAAAGTAAAGTTTTGAAGATGACGTCTCATCCAACAGCAGCAATAGGTTTGTTGCACAGCATATCTACAAAGTTCAAGCGGACACTTAAACGGCTAAGCCAACCTCCATTTATTCCATATCACTTCCTCTGAAATGAATCAAAAAATGACCATGTAACTACAAGGTATGATGATATAATTATATCTTGTAAACGTAGAAATGCCAGCTATTAAAAATGTGTCCATTATAGGGGAGAAAGGCAACACCGCATGCTGTTGCTGATTCAGAGTAGTCTCTCTCTCTCTCTCTCTCTCTCTCTCTCTCTCTCT